>NC_133331.1:50704092-50741785 GCF_042186555.1 Aquarana catesbeiana | reverse complement strand
CTCCTCACCTCAACAAATATTCTCAATAATACCAAATACTTCCCTTTCCTTCACCCCACCACTCTGGGGAGCCAAGTGACCTTCACGGTACTTCCAGGTATGAAAGAACATGCAATTCCCCCCTTCCTCCAAGTGACAGCGTTGGTGCCTGGTGACGTCCTGCAAGGACAGGTTCACTTTGATGCCATTAATACATACATTGCTGCCGTGTGCCCGGCCTGGATCTCATCAAGCTGCCAGCGGGGCCTCTATTCACCAGTGACTGGCACATGATGAATTCATACAGACGAGAAGGGACATGCCTCTAGAACAACACGAAGCGTGTGAATGTGCAGACATGCTCTGCAATTAGCGAGTTCAGAGGAACATTTACTGCTCAGCCAAGAAGTTTAATTAGTTTACAACACATGGCGATAATATTTATATATGTCACATGCAGCCTGTGTGTTCCCGGAATAAAAGGAAAGAACAAAAGATGGAAGGAAGAGGAAATTTATCCAGGCGAATGCTTTATCATATTGCAGACATTGAAGTCTTCATTGATGGCGTCCTGGGGTCACTCCCACCGGGCTCTGTGCGCACTCTGAAGACGGGTTTTCCCCAATGTTGGTGGTTTTGTTTTTCGAATTGTTTCAGGTTTCTCCCACAGCCAAAAAAATATAATGAAGGAATCATACATTGCGGATTAAAGTGGTTCTAAAAGCAGAAGATTTAGTACCCCAATACATTCTATGCATTAAATACCTTCTGAGTACAGCGCCCCCCCCCACCCCATTCCTCCGTTCTACATACCTGACCCTGATCTCAATCCAGGGCCGCTCTCTCCCTCCCCATAGGCTCAGAGACAATAGCAACAGCTATTGGCTCCCAGAGCCAGTGAGGAGGGAGCGAGGGGCGGGGGCCGAGCACCGCTTTGTGTGTCAATTAACACACACAGTACGGCACAGGTGTGGTGGGCACTCGGCTGAGGGGAAGAGCGGGGAGTGCCGGTGGGGGGTCCCAAGAAGAGGAGCATTGAGGCTGCTCTGTGCAAAACCATTACACAGAGCAGGTAAGTATACATGTTTGTTATTTTAAAAAAAAGGGTTTTTAATCACTTTACCACTCTAGAAGATTTACCCCCCTTCATGACCAGGCCATTTTTTTGCGATACGACCCTGCGTTACTTTAACTGACAATTGTGCGGTCGTGCGATTCTGTACCCAAATAAAATTTATGTCCTTTTTTTTCCCCACTAATTGAGCTTTCTTTTGGAGGTATTTGATCACCTCTGCGGTTTTTATATTTTGCACTATGAAACAAAAAGACCAACTATTTTAAAAAGCAAAAATATTTTTTACTTTCTGCTATAAAACATATCCAATAAAAAAATATGTAAAAAATCTAATTTCTTCATCAATTTAGGCCAATGTGTACTCTGCTACATATTTTTGTTTACAAAAATCCCAATAAGTGTATATTGATTGGTTTGCGCAAAAGTTATAGCGTCTACAAACTATGGGATATTTTATTTTTGGTTTATTTATTCATTTTTTATACTAGTAATGGCGGCGACTGCGAGATTGCGGCAGACATTCAGACACTGACACTTTTTAGGACCGGGGACACTAATACAGTAATCCGTGCTAAAAAATATGCACTGTCACTGTACTAATGACACTGGCAGGGAAGGGGTTAACAGGGGCGATCAAAGGGTTAACTGTGCGCATAGCTTGTGTTTTAGTGTAGTGTGTGGGAGGTGATTTACTAGGGAAAGGCAGGGCTCCATGTCTCGGCTTTGCAGGTACACAGGATCAGTGCCTTCCCTATGGACAAAACGGCGATCTGCCTGTGTACTGAATAATCGGCGGGTGCCGAACAGAGAGTCCGCGGTACCCGCTGCTGGCCTCCTGCTATGATCACACACAGTGGAAGCTTACACGCATGCGCCATAGAACTGGATCACGTATACATACACACACATATACATACATACATATATATATATATATATATATATATATATATATATATATATATATATATATATATATATATATATATATATATTATACACACATTTATACATACATACACACACACGTGATCCGGCACACAGTAAAACTGCTATGGGGTGGACCGGAAGAGGTTGAATGTGGTGGAGCATTAGAGTGCAAATTTTGTAAATAATAATAATAATAATATAATAATAACTAAACAAAATCAAATGTGCTTATATAGCTCAGTGCTGAGGTAAGTGTATGATAATACGGTAATAGTGGTGCATGACTGTGGTGAGACTTTAGAGTGTAAGCTCCTCTGATGCAAGGACAAATTTAAAGGGCTCAGTGTTCTCTACAGCATTGCGGAAAACGTCAGAGCTATATAAATGTATAACAAGAATACTATTTTATTTATTTATTTTTTGTCACTGTGGTGGAACATTACAGTGCAAGCTTCTCTGGTGCAGAGACTGATATGAGTGTCCTACTGTTCTCTGTACAGCACTACAAACTATGCCAGAGTTATATAAATGTATTATAATAATAGTGTATGACTGTGGTGGGGCATTAGAGTGTAAGCTCCTCTGGTGCAGGGACAGATTTAAAAGGGCTCAGTGTTCTACAGTGAGGGAAAAAAGTATTTGCTCCCCTGCTGATTTTGTATGTTTGCCCACTGACAAAGAAATGATCAGTCTATAATTTTAATGGTAGGTTTATTATAACAATGAGAGACAGAATAACAACAAAAATATCCAGAAAAAACGCATTTAAAAAAGTGATCAATTGATTTGCATTTTAATGAGTGAAATAACTATTTGATCCCCTATCAATCAGCAAGATTTCTGGCTTCCAGGTGTCTCTATACAAGTAACAAGCTGAGATTAGGAGGACTCTTTTAAAGGTAGTCCTCCTAATCTCAGCTTGTTATCTGTATACAAGACACCTGTCCACAGTAGCAGATTCCAATCTCTCCACCATGGCCAAGACCAAAGAGCTGTCCAAAGATGTCAAGGACAAGATTTTAGACCTACACAAGGCTGGAATGGGCTAC
Organism: Aquarana catesbeiana; assembly: GCF_042186555.1. Classification (NCBI taxonomy): domain Eukaryota; kingdom Metazoa; phylum Chordata; class Amphibia; order Anura; family Ranidae; genus Aquarana; species Aquarana catesbeiana. The sequence goes on along the minus strand of NC_133331.1, from coordinate 50,738,752 downwards.
AAGACCATCAACAAGCAGCTTGGTGAGAGTTGGTGCGATTATTCGCAAATGGAAGAAAACACAAAATAATAACTGTCAATCTCCCTCAGTCTGGGGCTCCATGCAAGATCTCATATCGTAGGAGTTTCAATGATAATGAGAACGGTGAGGAATCAGCCCAGAACTACACAGGAGAATCTTGTCAATGATCTCAACGTAGCTGGGACCATAATCACCAAGAAAACAATTCGTAACACACTACGCCATAAAGCAGTGGTCATCAACCCTGTCCTCAGGGCCCACTAACAGGCCAGGTTTTATGGATTACTTTGGGGAGATGCAGACTAGAATACTGCAATCACTGAGCAGCAAATGATATCACCTGTGATGTATTTCAGTTATCTTGCAAACCTGGCCTGTTAATGGGCCCTGAGGACAGGGTTGATGACCACTGCCATAAAGGACTGAAATCTTGCAACGCCCGCAAGGTCCCCCTGCTCAAGAAAGCACATGCACAGTCCCGTCTGAAGTTTGCTAATGAACATCTGAATGATTTAAGGAGAACTGGGTGAAAGTGTTGTGGGCAAATGAGACCAAAATCAAGCTCTTTGGCATCAACTCAACTCGCCGTGTTTGGAGGAGGAGGAGGAGGAGGAATGCTGCCTATGACCCCAAGAACACCACCCCCACCACCCATCATACAACATGGAGGTGGAAATATTATACTTTGGGGGTGTTTTTCTGCTAAGGTGTGCCTCAAAGGCAGGGGGCAGGACAACTTTCATCAAAGGGACGATGAACGGGGCCATGTACCATCAGATCTTGGGTGAGAACCTCCTATCCAACAGCCAGGGCATTGAAAATTGGTCATGGATGGGTATATCAGCATGACAATCAATGACCCAAAACACACAGCCAAGGCAACAAAGTAGTGGCTCAAGAAGAAGCACATTGAGGTCTTGGAGTGTCCTAGCCAGTCTCCAGACCTTAATCCCATAGAAAATATGTGGAGGAAGTTGAAGGTTCGAGTTACCAAACGGCAGCCTTGAAACCATAATGACTTGGAGAGGATCTTCAAAGAGCACTGGGAAAAATCCCACCTGAGATGTGTGCAAACCTGGTGGCAAACTACAAGAAACATCTGACCTCTGTGATTGCCAGCAAGGGTTTTTCCACCAAGTACTAAGTCATGTTTTGCGAAGGGGTAAAAATACATATTTCACTTATTCACTTATTTGTTCTCTGTACAGCACTAAAAACTATGGCAGTTATATAAATGTGTAATAATATTATTAATAATGTGTGAATGTATGGTAAGAGTGTAAGCTCCTCTGATACAGAGACTGATGTGACTTGCTCAGTCTTCTCTGTACAGCACTGTGGAATATGTCAGAGCTATAATACATGTATAATAATAATAATAATAATAATAATAATAATGGTGTGTGATTGTGGTGGGACTTTAGAGTGTAAGCTCCTCTGGTAGAGAGACTGATGTGATTTTGTTTCCTGTACCGCACTGCAGTATATGTCAGCACTATATACATTTATAAATAGAATAATAATAGTGTGTAACTGTGGGGGGACATTGAAGTGTAAGCTTCTCTGGTGCAGAGACCAGGCCCGGACTGGCCATAGGGCACACCGGGCGTTTGCCCGGTGGCCTGCGGTCTCTGGGCTGCATGTTGTAGGAAGAGTGGCCTCTTGATGACTGGGCCGCACAGCGGGAGGCAAGCGGTGACCGCGGTCAGGACAGGGTTAACACAGACTGCGGCCGCCGCTCACCTCCCGCTATACAGGCATTCCTAAAGCAGAGCCGACGCCAGCGCACTTAGGTGCAGAAGGAGACGGAAGAGAAGACTCCTGTCCTGTGACATGTAGGAAGCGCATGCAGGGGACAGACACCACACGGGCCGGCCGCACTGGAAGGTATAGCTAGTTATCTACACTGAAGGAGACAGGCAGCAGCCTCTCTTCTTACACCGGCCGGGACACTGTGATGGCAGCACAGGGAGGTGGGTGAGTGCTGTGGAAAAAAAACTGTGTTCCAGTGCGTTACATCCAAAGTCCCGCTCTGTAGTGGCAGGGAAAGGGAGTGAAATGGGGCTGTCTCTTTATAGGTATGGGGCTGTCTGTATGGGGCTGTCTATTTACTTGTATGGGGCCATCTCTTTGCTGGTCTGGGGCCGTCTCTTTGCTGGTCTGGGGCCGTCTCTTTGCTGGTCTGGGGCCGTCTCTTTGCTGGTCTGGGGCCGTCTCTTTGCTGGTCTGGGGCCGTCTCTTTGCTGGTCTGGGGCCGTCTCTTTGCTGGTCTGAGGCCGTCTCTTTGCTGGTCTGAGGCCGTCTCTTTGCTGGTCTGAGGCCGTCTCTTTGCTGGTCTAGGGCCGTCTCTTTGCTGGTCTAGGGCCGTCTCTTTGCTGGTCTGAGGCCGTCTCTTTGCTGGTCTGGGGCCGTCTCTTTGCTGGTCTGGGGCCGTCTCTTTGCTGGTCTGGGGCCGTCTCTTTGCTGGTCTGAGGCCGTCTCTTTGCTGATCTGAGGCCGTCTCTTTGCTGGTCTGAGGCCGTCTCTTTGCTGGTCTGAGGCCGTCTCTTTGCTGGTCTGGGGCTGTCTCTTTGCTGGTCTGGGGCCGTCTCTTTGCTGGTCTGGGGCCGTCTCTTTACTTGTATGGTGTTGTCCATTTACTGGTCTGAGGCCGTCTCTTTGCTGGTCTGGGGCTGTCTCTTTGCTGGTCTGAGGCCGTCTCTTTGCTGATCTGAGGCCGTCTCTTTGCTGGTCTGAGGCCATCTCTTTGCTGGTCTGAGGCCGTCTCTTTGCTGGTCTGGGGCTGTCTCTTTGCTGGTCTGGGGCCGTCTCTTTGCTGGTCTGAGGCCGTCTCTTTGCTGGTCTGGGGCCGTCTCTTTACTTGTATGGTGTTGTCCATTTACTGGTCTGAGGCCGTCTCTTTGCTGGTCTGGGGCTGTCTCTTTGCTGGTCTGGGGCCGTCTCTTTGCTGGTCTGGGGCCGTCTCTTTACTTGTATGGTGTTGTCCATTTACTGGTCTGAGGCCGTCTCTTTGCTGGTCTGGGGCTGTCTCTTTGCTGGTCTGGGGCCGTCTCTTTGCTGGTCTGGGGCCGTCTCTTTGCTGGTCTGGGGCCTGGAAGAGACTGATGTGACTGGCTCAGTGTTCTTTGTACAGCACTGCGGTATATGTCAGAGATATACGAATTCCTCTGATTCTCCTTTAAAACCATGGTGCGTGTTCTTGAATTTGTCATCATTATAAGATGATTTATTCATTCATTTAAGTACAGAAGAATATTTAGCAACACACAGGGGCCTTGAAGTTAATTATGGGCGCCCTGTGAATATAGAGATTATTCCTTGAACCCAGCCCTCCATCTGCTGCTGTCACGCGACCCCCGCGTTTTGGTTGCATCCTTTGCTGCATTTGTATAGTTGATTTCCTCTCCCGGCTCAGCGCAGCATGATACGGACGTGTAATTTGTATTTGTGATGTGACTCGGGGCCGAGGTGACAATACTTAGAAATTCTGCAGGAATGAGAAAAAAAGTCCAATACGGCGCTCGGCTCGCTGTGCGCTCGGCTGTCAGGCGCTGCGTGTTAGCTCGCTGACATTCAAGATGATGGAAAAGAAATTCAATTACGCAGAACAACAAGGAGAGCGGGTAATAGAGTCCTGTAAGCAGTAGAGACTGTAGATGTGGAATACAGGGAGCCTGATAAATACTGGAGAGCCAGACCACCGGACACAATCACATGACAGCCAGCCAAGACCTCTGGAGCTATAAGCCCACCTGCAGTCATTTGACAGTACAGCAGCACCTCTGGTGAACAATGACAAGGATAAGAACTTGCTGCAATATCAAGAGGCAAATCTACAGTCACAATGTGCTTTGCGCCCTGAGCCCACCCTTTTTTGAAGCCAATTAGAGCCTCAGGCTCTAATCATGTGTTTAAAAAAAATAAACCCATTGAAATCCATGCGTCTGGCGCCCTGCATGTATATTAGAGGGCTGGACACATGGATGGGGGGGCGGCACCCGTGAGCCCCCTATGGCAGCCACTGATTTTTTTTTTTTTTTAATTCCTTTTTATTGAAAATTTTCATAATACATACAACATCCGGGTTGTGTCAACGTGACCCCCGAAGCTTTAGCCTTGCAGGGCCCACATTAAGACAACATTTTCATTCCTGACTAACAGTCATCTATCTATCCTTGTAACCAACCTTCCCTCCCTCTCCACCCCAACTCCCAACCCCCCTTTGTCACAGCTCAGTTGTGCGGATAAAGTAATTCTTAATTATATCCAGTGTTTCCTTTCCAGGTGCCAAAACTATATCCTAATTACCATTGAATGGAGTGTTCTATATTATAGGTCTCAAACTCTATATTCTTAACAGTCGTTTTGCACTGTATCTTCTCAAACATAGTCTGTGCCTATTCATTGGGACACTGGCTCCATCATGGTATGACTTAATGCCAAAAGGAGGCTCCTTCCTTCAACCCACAGTGTTGTCAGAATTGTACCACGTCTGCCACACCTTGTCAAATTTCTTCCCGCAGCCCCTGGCCCTATAAGTGGTTTTATAGTAAGGCATCATGGTGTTCACCAGGCCCTTCCAAAAGTTTATGTCTGGGGCTTTCGCATCCTTCCATTTGAGCAGTATAGCCTTCCTCCCAAAGAATAATAAAATGGCAAGAAGCGTTCTCAAGGCTCTGGCCAGAACCACCTCCTCCACCAGTCCCAACAAACACACCCTCGCAGTCAATGGTATGGGTAATGACGGGAGATCTGAGATACACAAGGTGATCTCAGCCCGGAATTGTTGAATCTGTGGGCACTTCCAAAATATGTGCTCAGCGTTGGCCGGTGAGAAAGAACATCTCCAGCATTCCGCCGATCCGGTATGGAAAATTTTAGCTAGCCTAGCCGGTGTCTTCCCCCTGTATGTCAGGAACTTCAGCCTCCCATCGTCCCCTGCATGGCTGCCACTGATTAAACTTCATTTGGCACACAGTTGCCCAAATAAACCATGCATTGAGGTTGGCTTGTAAATTGGAGACATCCTGTAAGGACGTTATTCCACTGAATAGCTTGGTGTCAACTGCAAACACTGAAATGGTACTTTTAATCCCAGACCCTATATCATTTATAAAGGTATTAAACAGTAAGGGTCCCAGCACTGAACCTTGGGGTCACTACTGATAACCATAGACCATTCAGAGTAAGAATCATTAACCACTACTCTCTGAATTCTGTCTTTTAGCCAGTCTTCTATCCATTTACAAACTGATCTTTCCAAGCCTTTAGACTTTACCTTACACATTAGCCGTGTGTGGGGAACTGTGTCAAACGCTTTTGCAAAATCCAAGTATACCACGTCCACAGCCACCCCTCTGTCCAAGGTTTTGCTTACCTCCTCATAAAAATAAATCAGGTTTGTTTGACAACTTCTGTCTTTCATGAATCCATGCTGTCTGTTGCTTAAAATATTTTTTTCCAGCAAGAACTTGTCTATGTGGTCTTTTATTAAACTCTCCAGTATCTTCCCGACAATAGAAGTTAAACTAACAAGTCTATAGTTACTTGGTAAAGACTTTGATCCCTTTAAATATGGGCACCACATTGGCCTTACGCCAATCCAGTGGTACTATTCCCATCATTAACGAGTCCCTAAAAATTAGAAAAAAATAAAAACAATGGCTTTGCAATGACAGAGCTCAATTCTTATATGCATAACTTAAAGTTACAGCAACTTCAAAAGTAGTCCATGCACTATTTTGGTCTGACTCAGAATCCAAAAAAAGTCAGTGCAGCACTGGATGAAAGATGCAAGGGTCTGTCAGGAGTCCAGAAACTCATTGACCTTTTAAACACACACTAATTACAAGCAAACAGATCACAGGTGAGGATGGTTACCTTTTAATAGCCATTCAAACCCCTTTGTTGTAACTTGTGTGCATGTTATGAGGCCAAATCACCAGGGTATGAAAACTTTTGATCAGGGTCATTTGGGTAGTTTCTGTTGCCATTATGATTTAAAAAGAGTAAACACAGTTGATTGATAATAAATGGCTTCAGCCAAACACTAACCATGAGTGAAAGAAAAGCTTTTGTGTTATCATTCATATTCTCTGAAAAATGGTCAAGAAATCATAAATTCTGCCAGGGTATGTAAACTTATGAGCACACACATACATATTACCACAAGGTCTGTGAAAATTAGTGGCATGCACATGGACAACCTTGTATGTATTTCAGCCGATTCTCCTTTTTGATAATTGCCTGCGGTCAATCAAGACAGTTAAGGGGCGAAGCCTGTGATCTTTAGAGGTACTATTTATTTCAAAGTTTTATGTCTGTAATGAGGTTAAGACTAAGGCCTGAAACATGTCAACTGATTTTATCTGCGTTTGTACACTGTGGCTTTTCAATAAAATGAAGATTCTTTAAGAGCAGCAACCGGTGTGCGGATCATCATTCCTACAGTGTCTATGTTGAGCACCTCCTCCCTATAACATCTTAGCAACCCATGTGACTATAGAGTCACACATGTGGGTGTATACACAGTGGTAAATGACAGCCCACTCTCTCCCTCCTCCTCCATGCCCACTAAGCAGCTAAACACAATGGGGGAGGGATAATACATATGTATGTAGATTGATGAAGGCTTCACCTCCCTCTTATTCTAAGACACAGGCTGGAGGGGCATGACACAGCTTGTGATTGGCAGAAATTCACCCACACCATGTTATTGGCAAAAAATAATAAAGATTAGATTTAAAAAATTTGTAGGACAATTTAAAACAGTTTATTGATATTAATTTATTTTTACTCCATATTCCATTTTGAACATGTGACCAGCAGCAGAGGACTAGAAGCTCCTCCTGCTTATGATTCCCTGCAGACAGGCTGGGAAAAATCTGGGTCATGTGACAGCTGTATATCTATTAGGAAAAAGGTACTTAGATTGTTTTTTATTAAGATAATTACAGTGCCATCATTCACATACAGAAGGGACAATGTAAATTAAAATGTGTTTGTTTAGTATCACTTTAATTTTATTTTTATCACATAGGAGACCAAAAGTCCCCTATGAGCTGACATTTTGCTATGACAGGTTCTCTTTATTGAGACATCAGTGGTCTATAAGATCAATGGTGTCTCACCTGCCTTCAACTGAAGCCAATGAGCACAGATTTCCATACCAGGCCACACGTCCTCAACATGGACATGGAATAAATGTCTAAAGCTGAGGGCTTGTTCACACTAGTAATATGTCAGAGCTATATAAATGTATAATAAAAATAGTGTGGCGGGACATTAGAGTGTAAGCTCCTCTAGTACAGACATATAAAATAACTCAGCATTCAATGTACAGCATTGTGGTATATGTCAGAGCTATATAAAATAAATACAAAATGATTGATCAGAAATCATCCGTGTGAACTCAGTGGAGTCTCATCTGAAAGGACCATGGTATGAATGGTAAGATGGTGATTGTACCAGGAGGGGCGCTCAGCAATTCATCCGGCAGATCTCACTACACCCCTGGTGGCCAGTCGGTGGCGGTAATAAGAGTTCCGCATTCGACAAACTCAGCGTGGCATGTTCAGGGGCTGCTGCGTGTTTTTGGGAGAAATCCATTTTCAAGGTTGACTTGCTCATTGAGAAACATTGTGCGACGCGGGAATAGCAAATCTCTTTTAAGTGGCGGAGATGAAAACGGTCCGGCTCGACAACCATATAGAGAATGAATTGTTTAAGTCAGCGACGGGCTGGAAAAACACACTTCAAAAAAGTTTGCATTTGCATTAACAATACAGGGCTCGCTGGGGCCCTCTGAAGTTTTCGTCTGTGAGCCAGAGAAGGGGAAATTGTCTCCTGGGCTTGCAACGTGTATGGCCAAATCATAACAACCATTCAAAACCACACACACAACACCACTAGACAGCACCTGGCTATTAAAGTGGACTTATCATCATGTTTTTCACGTTAAGCACAGCTTACCAAGTTATAGGTCTATGTAATACTTCCAGGTATTTATTACTTCTCACTGTATGCTCCCTGACAATGCCTTAATCTGTTTTTCTCCCCAGAAGGACAGTACTTCACACCCGCTGTATCTATTATGAGGGATGCCTACCATCCCTGAGCTGAGTTCCTGGGTCTGCATACCTGCTGTGCCCATTATGAGGGGTTTCCACCATCCCTGGATTAAGTTCCCAAGTCTGCATACCTGCTGTGCCCATTATGAGTTGTTTCCACCATCCCTGGATTGAGTTGCCAAGTTTGCACACCTGCTGTGTCCATTTTGAGTGGTTTCTACCATCCCTTAATTGAGTTCCCAAGTCTGCACACCTGCTTTGTCCATTATGAGTGGTTTCCCCCATCCCTGGATTGAATTCCCAGGTTTGCACACCTACTGTGCACATTATGAGCGGTTTTCACCATCCCTGGATTAAAACCCAAGTCTGCACACCTGCTGTGTCCATTATGAGGGTTTTTTTTCACCATCCCTGAATTGAGTTCCCAAGTCTGCACACCTGCTGTAAAACAGGAGGGAACAAACACCTTGAGCTTTACCGAAAACTTTAATTGAAACCAAAAGCCCCAAAAATACTAACAAGTGTAATATATTGCAATCACTGTATTCAGATCCAGCAGTAGGGCGGTGCCACCCAGGCCAAACCGTCTTTCAAATTGGTAAGCTTACATGTTTCAGGGGACGCACCCCCTTCTTCAGAGCTAAACCAAACCAGGGCCCTCACTTTCCTTCATGTACTCAAAAACACACTCTCTCACCACGCCCATGGGCGGGACAAACTGTGATAGATTGGGCTAAGAACTTGCATATACCTGTGCACCTAGATGTAAACGTACAATACACAGCAAAAGAAACAACATAAAACAACAAAATAAAATATTCAAATAATGTCATATACCACAATATGAAGTAGCCTAAATCAGCTCTCCATGAGGAAAATCACTGATCAGCAATGTATGTTTTTTATTCAATTATTATGTAGCGCACCCCCTTAAGGGCCGCAGATGAACTGGGATCCCCCACCCTGCACAGCCAGGCACACCAAATTTTCACAGGCACTACAGAGACTGAGAACAGTCCGTGACTGTTTTTTTGTGGTTTATTGAGAGGCAATAACTTGAATGGGGATGAGAGGTTATGGGATGCCCGCTTGACTTCAGCAACAAAACGTTGGCAACATCTTCAGAGACATCTTCCTACATACAGTCTACAGCCATGGCCAAAAGTTTTGAGAATGACACAAATACCAATTTTTACAAAGTCTGCTGCCTCGGTTTTTATGATGGCAGTTTGCATTTACTCCAGAATGTTATGAAGAGTGATCATATGAATTACAGTTAATTGCAAAGTCCCTCTTTGCCATGAAAATTAACTTAATCCCATCAAAAACATTTCCACTGCATTTGTGAAAAACGCTTCAAAATAGTCCAGCAAGCGCTCCTACAGTTAAATCAGCTGCAGTATCAGGGCACCACCAGTGGAAAGCTTGTTCAGGAATGGCAGCAGGCAGGTGTGGGTACATCTGCACACACAGCAAGGAGAAGACTTTTGGAGGATGGCCTGGTGTCAAGAAGGGCAGCAAAGAAGCCACTTCTCTCCAGGAAAAAAACATCAGGGACAGACTGATATACCCCAGAATGGGGTAAGTTCATTTTCTCTGATGAATCCCCTTTTCGATTGTTTGGGGCATCCAGAAAAAACCTTGTCCGGAGAAGAAAAGGTGAGTGCTACCATCAGTCCTATGTCATGTCAACAGTAAAGCATCCTGAGACCATTCATGTGTGGGGTTGCTCCTCAGACAAGGGAGTGGGCTCACTCACAATTTTGCCTAAGAACACAGCCATGAATAAAGAATGGTACAAAAACATCCTCCAAGAGAATTTTCTCCCAACCACCTAAGAACAGTTTGGTGACGAACAATGCCTTTTCCAGCATGATGGAGTACCTTGCCAAAGGCAAAAGTGATAATTAAGTGGCTTGGGGAACAAAACATCAAAATTTTGGGTCCATGGTCAGAAAACTCCCCAGACCCTAATGCCATTGAGAACTTGTGGTCAATCCTCAAGAGGCAGGTGAACAAAAAAAATCCCCACAAATTCTGACAAACTCCAAGCATTGATTATGTAAGCATAGGCTGACATTATTCAGGATGTGGCCCAGAAATTGATTGACAGCATGCCAGGGCAAATTGCAGAGGTCTTATAAAAGATGGGTCAACACTGCAAATATTGACTACATAAACTTCATGTACATTGCCTTGAAAAAGTATTTATACCCCTTGAAATTTTCCACATTTTGTCATGTTACAACAAAAAACATATTTTATTGGGATTTTATGTGATAGACCTACACAAAGTGGCACATAATTGTGAAGTGGAAGAAAATGATAAATGGTTTTCTAAATATTTTACAAATAAATATCTGAAAAAAAAGTGTGTGTATTCAACCCCCTTTACTCTGATACCCCTAACTAAAATCTAGTGGAACCAATTACCTTTAGAAGTCACCTAATTAGTAAATAGAGTTCACCTGTGTGTAATTTCATCTCAGTAAAAATACAGCTGTTCTATGAAGCCCTCTGAGGTTTGTTAGAGAACCTTAGTGAACAAACAGCGTCACGAAGGCCAAGGAACACACCAGACAGGTCAGGGATAAAGTTGTGGAGAAGTTTAAAGCAGGGTTAGGTTATAAAAAAAAAAATATCCCAAGCTTTGAACATCTCACGGAGCACTGTTCTTTCCATTTTTGGATGATGGAATGAGTATGGCACAACTGCAAACCTACCAAGACATGGCCGTCCACCTAAATGGACAGGCTGGGCAAAGAGAATATTAATCAGAGAAGCAGCCAAGAGGCCCATGGTAACTCTGGAGGAGCTGCAGAGATCCACAGCTCAGGTGGAAGAATCTGTCCACAGGACAACTATTAGTCGTCTTCTACACAAATCTGGCCTTTATTGAAGAGTGGCAAGAAGAAAGCCATTGTTGAAAGAAAGCCAGAAGAAGTCCTATTTGCAGTTTGCGAGAAGCCATGTAAGGGAAAAAGCAAACATGTAAAAGAAGGTCCTTCCAGCACCTGAGCCCCGACCCAATGTCACCCCCCCCCCCCCCTCCCACAGACTAGGGGGTACCCCAGAGGACCACCGACAGTCTCCACAGTACTATATCTCCATATTCCACCTGACTTTCTGCTGGCATGGCTCATTCCTATTTATGGGACAATTCTTGCCCCCTGCCAGCCCTTAAATGGGGATTGGCTGAGATCCTCATAAATATTCCAAACAGCTCCTCCTAACCTCCACTACTAGTTTAAGAAGTTTCTACAACCTTCTAGACCAGGGGGAGGCACCAGAGGAGCTGTCAGGATGAGTCATCCAGCCCTGACTCACTGAACCTTGACCCAGATTCACAGCTCAGGCTTATCCCTGAGCTAAACTAAATTTCCCTATACTAGCAAACCTACACTACTTTCTAGCACACACTAGAGGGCACTTCACATACATATTTTATTTATTTAAGGTACTTATATAGCACCGTCAGTTTACGTTTTACTTATACACATCAGTCCATACCCTCAAGGAACTTACAAACTAAGGTCTCTAACTCACATTCATACATACACATACTAAGGCCAATTTAGACAGGATCCAATTAACCTAGCATGCCTTTGCCCCCATAATTCACCATATGAGCTGAGGTCCAGGAGCAGCGGCGATCCAGGCACACCTGCTGTGCCCGTTATGAGGGGTTGCCACCATTCCTGCTGAATTAGTTATTTTATATTATGGAAAGTTTATTAGAAGGAGCCAGAACATATAAAAAGGTATGCAGGGGATACCAAAAATCCAAAAGAAACGAGTATAGGAGGTAAGGAACAGTTGGGGATCTCACCACTAGAGTATCCAAGACATATAGGAAGCCATTGGTGACAAGCCCACTGGACTCCAGATTACTGAGTATTGCTTAACTTCTGAAATAATCATTTTACAGAAACACTACTACCAGAAATAAAATATACATTTCCACATATCTCTGAAGAAGTCACGTGAGCAGTGACGCAGCGTGTGAGCAGAGCCAGGTAACGCCACTTCCATCCTGGAATCAAAACTAAGTTGGTAAAATACTGCATTTGTCAATGTAATAGAGTCTATGACTCTTAACATGTGCCTGCTTTATAGTCTTTTATCGGTTAGTCATAAAGAAAAAAACAAAAAAAAAAAAAACACAAAACAAACAAACGAACACACAACTCGCTACCAATGAAATGTTTTTCTAACGTTTAACTCTGACATGGAAGTTTAGATAAAATGCTGACAAACAAATTAGTGAAAGAAATGGAAAATGCGAGAAAAACAAAAAAAAAAAAAAAAAAAAGAGAAAAACTCTTATCTTGCAAATAACATATAATGTAGAGCAGGGATATGCAATTAGCGGACCTCCAGCTGTTGCAGAACTACAAGTCCCATGAGGCATAGCAAGACTCTGAAAGCGACAAGCATGACACCCAGAGGCAGAGGCATGATGGGACTTGTAGTTTTGCAACAGCTGGAGGTCCGCTAATTGCCTATCCCTGATGTAGAGTCTAAGGAAATGGACAGAATCTATCTACAGACAGAATTAGTTACACTCGGCACTGACATCACCCACCTGGCAGTACTATAATAGTTGGAGTGTTAGCTCTTGCGTTGCGCTGTTTAATTATCACCCCCCCTGTGAATCTAATTTACATAGTAAATAGAAGAAGTGTCGTTGTGGGAATCAGTCAAGTCATAACAAAATGGAGAGGAGAGATAAGAAATCCATTTATTTACATGTCAAAAATGTTTAATGAGACACAGCGAGGTTTCTGTAGACTCTTTTGACCCTGGCTCTTACTTAAAAATGGAGTTTAACCTGTTAATATTTTGCCTTCCCTGGATCCTCCCTTCCTCTGCCAACATCTAAATTACATTTTCAAATCAATTTTTTTTTTCTTTGACATAGTTTTAGACCAACTGACGTTATCACTGGGTCTCTCTGCTGCGCTATACAATGCAGGCAGATCATGGCTGGTGGGAGGGGCCAGCAGGGGCTGTACATTCAGCTTCCTGAAAACACCACAGCACCCTGTCCCAGTAATCCTCTCAAAAGCTCAGTGGCCCTGGCTCTTGGGAGGAGTTGTACAAATATTAAAATACCCTTTCAGGTGAGTGCCAGTCTGGGGAGTGGGTGTTCCTAATCAGTTTGCATATGCATGCATGAGGGGGGTGCTGCAGTAACTCACACACAGTACAGATGCAATAAAAAAGAACTTGTATTGCAGTCAAAGTATAATAGTCCACAACAAACCCGACAGGAAGGGTACCTGGCCGGGAACATTCACAGATGAACAGCGGATTGTAGCAAAACAGATCTCAGCTGAACTGACAGCAACTGTCTTGAGGGATGGAATGTGGGGAGGTTTCCAAGAAGAGTGGCAGATCCCTAGACTTTCCCTACTCATCTGGAACCTTTCCCTGCTGCTATTACTGTCCCTGACAGATGGGTGATCTGTCCCTACACTACGTACACGCCAAACTCAGGAGTCAGGGTCTTAATAGACACTGCCTGACCCAAGATGGCCACCAGAGTCACATGGGCTGTCAGCATCCAACCAGATTGTTGCCCCGTTGACCCAGGAAACCATAGAAGAACCATGTTCCTCTTGACTTCCTTTCTCTCTGCACTGTTGCTGCAGTTGAGCGCCACCTACAGTGAAGAAAATAGCCTGCACCTGCCTACATGGTGAATGAAAGAGGAAGGCGAGGGACAGTCGGACTGGGGAGGAAATTGCTACATATGTTGGTGGTCATACCTCTCTCCAGCATGGAGCTTTGAGAAAGTACTTCATGGATCCTGCTCCATGGTAGAGTCTGGGGTTACCAGTTGTGAAAGATTCCACACCAATAATAAAAAGGTAAACAAGGCGATATTGTGTAGTGTGGGGTCTATTGAATGCCCAATAAAATAGGAAAAATTGGAATGGATCCCTGCAGGACATCTGTACTATTGTGAATAATATTATATATATATATAGATATATATATATATAGATATATATATATAGATATATATATATATATATCTATATATATATATCTATATATATATATAGATATATATATATAGATATATATATATATATCTATATATATATATCTATATATATATATATAGAGCGCTGGTAGATTTGCGATCTACCATCTGATAGGTAAATTTAATAACTTGTTCGTTAGGAAGGTTAGATTTGCCTCTGTTCCAGCTTGGCTGACGTTGCGTGTGTTTCCATACTGACCGGTGGGTGTCGCTGTTACCGCTGGCTAATGTTGGAAAGGCAACGTGTCGAAGCGTATGGATGCTCTTCTGTCCCGGAGACAACTCGGTGGAGGTGGTCCTCCGAGTTGCATTCTGGGCGAGGGTATTTATGGGACAGACGCCATATTTTGGGGTTCATTTTACAGCCACCTGCTGGCCCTCCTGGCCGACAGGTATGCGTTAGAGAGCTATCTTGTGGTCCTCCGTTCCGGAGGCCCACGTTGCTGTGGTGCAGGGGTGGGTCCAGAAGCTTGTCTATCCAGAGTGAAGAAGCTGGACAACCAAGGAGATCCCAAAGGAGGACCCGTCATGGAAGGATCATGCAGCGTGCTGGTCCGGAGAGGGGCCTGGTGACTCGGTTGGAGGACGTATCCTAAAGTGATTATACAGCATAGTGTTGCCGGGTTGGCTTAAAGGTTCAAGCATTGTGACTGACATTCAACATAAAAAACCCAATACATCCTGTGGTAGAGGATCGTACGGGTTCATCCCAAATAAGTCTGTGGCAGAGACTTTTGTTCGTGCTACGTACTGGCTGCTAGGCTAGTGAGAGGCCTATCCAAGCGTGCAAGGAGTGTGTTCCACCAAGGGAGTGCATTCTACTGAAATATCCAACCCCAAGGACATTTGTCAAGAATCTTACTAAAAAGGTATTTGAGTTTTCCTCTGCAGTTCTCCTTCTGCCTCTATCCTGCTACTTTCTTCGTTGATGGTTTAATGAAGCATTGAAAACGTACTCAAGTGTTGGTGCGTGTATCGTCCAGAGGTAAACTCAACGGAACCCCTAGACCCGGTGCCGGTGAAACAGAGGGAAGGAGAGGAGAGTGAAGGTAACAAGCCCGCTTAAACCAGCAGCTCCACCGAGAGTTATTGCTACATATATATATATATATATATATATATATATATTAAAAAATTGTCTTTTTAACCGATTGCCGACCAGCCGCTGTCATTTTACCGTGGCAGGTCCGCACAATTCTGCGAACCATCATAGCTATATGTTGGCTCCCAGGATTGGGATAGCAGCTGGGGTGCCGATGCCCATGGCCAACGGTCGCAATGACCACCGGCCACGAGAGACAGAACAGGGACTAGTGTGTGTAAACGCACACTTCCCTGTTCTGTTCTGACAGGAGTGACAGATTGTGTGTTCCTATTAACTAATTCGCCTAGTCAATCCCCTCCCCCTTCAGTTAGAAACATGTATGCATTATTATAGGGCTGATCGCTGTATAAATGCCAATGGTCTCAAAAATGTGTCAAAAGTGTCCGATGTGTCCGCTAAAATGTCGCAGTCACGAAAAAAAAAAAAAAAAAAAAAAAAAATCGCAGATTGCCGCCATTACTAGTAAAAAAAAAAAAAATTAATAAAAATGCTATAAATCTATCCCCTATTTTGTAGGCGCTATAAATTTTGCACAAACCAATCAATATATGCTTATTGCGATTTTTTTTCAAAAATATGTAGAAAAATACATATCGTCCTAAACTGAGAAAAAATTAGCTTTTTAAAATAAATAAATAAATAAATAAAAAAATGGGGATATTTATTATAGCAAAAAGTACAAAATATTGTGTTTTTTTCAAAATTGTCACTCTTTTTTTGTTTATAGCGCAAAAAATAAAAACCAAATATCCGATCAAATACCACCAAAAAAGAAAGCTCTATTTGTGGGAAAAAAAGGGCGTCCATTTTGTTTGGGTGCAACGTGGCACGACCGCACAGTCGTCAGTTAAAGCGACGCAGTGCCGAATCGCAAAAAATGACCGGTCATTCAGCAGCCGAATCTTCCGGGGCTGAAGCGATTAAATATGAAAGAAACTGTTCCCCCTTCCACTTGGTACAGACTATGTGATAAAAAAGTTAATTTGCTAAATTTTTTTACTGTCTTTGAACACATTTAAACATGTTAATGAAATCACCTCCAAACTAAACAAATTAAAGTTATTTTTTTTCTTGTTTTTGTATTTGAACTTGCCTTTTAACCCTCCCCGTAACTCCTCAGGGTCCCGGACCTAGACCCCAAATTCTAGACTCTGCCTTACAAGCCGATACAACGTTGGTGTCACCTGATTTTATCTCCATTTTGATACATCTCAAGATTGTATTTTTTTTTTGCATACACTGCCGTACTCTTTCCACAAAGTTTCCCAATATCTTAGAAACTAAGCGATAACAAAACAGCCAAATTTAAAAATAGGTGAACTCGAGCAGGTTTATCTTTTGAGACCCCGGGAAGAGGATCCTGAGCTAAACGGATTATCCAGCGGTCAAGCGGAGAAGCCAAGACATGCTTCATATTAGTACTGGTCAGCGACAAAATCCGCATCTCAAGCGGCTGATCTGGAAGCTCCATTTTCGTCTGTAGAAAATCAATGACCTGCACTGCCGACGTGAACAGCACCCAAAAAATCTGTTAGTGGAGGAAATAGTTCACTTGGCCCAAACAAACTATTTAAAGTGATAGCAAAGCTGAAGTTCGACTTTAAGAATTCCTTTCCTAAGTGGAATCCACGATGGAAGGAATTTGAGAAGGGTGTCTTACCCCGTCCTAGATAGGAGTACCTAAAAACATGGCCACTCAGAAATGTAGACGCTTCAATTTTCACATTTTCATTAATGTTTCTTTATAGCAGGTCTTGCATTTCACTTATCCAAGGAGGCTCCCCATCCCCTTTCCCTAAACGCTGCCCAAATGTGCAAAAAAGAGCCTGAGGATGGGAACACTAGATAATATACTCACCTTTCTATGACTTCTGTAGTGCCAGGATTAATATCATCCTCTGGCCGACAAGATTCCAGGGAACACTGAGTAGCCCAAATCTTACACGGTGTAAGATCATCTCTTCGCAACATAAGGGCTACTCAGCATTTTCCGAGATCTGGCTGGAAGCAGGATGTCACCCTCGCCTAGGCACCCTTCACGGAAGCCAGGAGAGGCAAGTATATTATCTAACTTCAGCTAGGTGCTGGCCTACAGCAATATGGAGAAGGAGACCTTGCCTTGTATTCTTCTCTCCCTCTACTGAGATACTGATGTTATGCTGCACCAGCCTCCACCAGCCAGCAGAGGGAGCCCTAAAGTCAAGCAAGCCCATTGATGTCTCCGCAGAGCGCTGAGAATCCTGAGGGTTGTAGTTTCAGAAGGTAGCATTATAATGGCTACACTACAAATCCCAATAGGCACATTACAGTAGGAGTGGAGATATGATTTTTATTAAAACTACCCAGGAAAATTCTTCCTCTGCACACCCAGGGAGTTAAAGAGAGCACCTACATCTGAATATTCGCCTGCCAACAGGAGACCATACCAACGGAGGTCCAAGCCTGAGACTAGGAGTGAGAACACCGGGGGGGGGGGCAGCACAGCACTGTCCACATCGCAGCACCTGCCCTGCTGCTGCAGTAAGACTGGAGCATCCACTCACCCTCTGCTTCCCACCGCTGATCATTGGAGGCTTCTGGGGAGAAGCTGAGGGTTCCCCCCTTCTACAGCGAGAGGTCACCACAGCATCCCAGGACTGATGAGAGGGCTATTCCCCGATTATTGATACCACTAGCAGGGACTGAGCCAATGGGAGCAGGACGCCATGTGTACCCAATTCATACCGCACCTACACTGCACTTTTTCCAAACATAGACTGCGCCTATACCAACCTTTATACCACTTTATAGTGAACCTTTACCGCATCTGAATCACTTTTGCCTTCCACCTGTGCCAAGACTATACCATACCTATACTGCATGCAGGTTAACAGGAACTGTCGGACTGCTGTTCTTAAAGGGCCCCAACAATAGCTAGAAGAAGAATATCATCATCTGCCCCTCCTGTAATAATCATTCAGCAAGTCCACTTTGTTTCCTTGTCCCCTCTGCTACCATCCTCCTCTTCTATTGTACAGTGCATACCCAGTCGGTGTAGGATTAGTACCCCCCACCATATATGTGCTCTGGCATTATAGTTCCAGCACTTGGTACATTAAACTTTACTACTGCTGCACTTGTGGTGGCCTTGCTACTGATCTGGACTCCAAATGTCATCTTATGCCTAGTCCCTACTGTTAAGCACGTTGTATACTAAATTGTGTTATTACCATTGTTGATCCATTTTATGCTTGCCTAGTAATCAACCATATTGGGTGACAAAATATTAAGTTTGCTTTTACTACCTGGCGTGGTGCCTGTTTTCTTTGATACAACACTACTATTGGGTGTTAAGTATTACTTTCAGTGATTTCCTGTGATTTTGTATGTTTGTACACTCAAGCTGGTGTGTCAGAGGGATTGAGATTCTTGAGAAGGTTGAGGCAATGAACAGAGGACCCATCCTAATCAGCGGCTCCTATGGGGGTAGTGCTACATAACTTTTAACATGGGCTTCCAATTGGGATAACAACTGCCCATTCTAGCCCACATTACACAGATATGGTCCACTGTTGTCACCATTAGGAAGCCCACCCTAAGAAATGCCACGTAGACATCATTGGTGTGCATGTAGTCAGGAAGTGGCTGTAAAGGGGCTGTAGGAGACCAGAAGCACAAATGACACAAAGGATGAAAACAGTTGAAGTTTCATATGATTTTATATAATAAAAATGTTATATTTTTTAGAATCATACAGTTTATATTAAAATAAGGGCAATTGTGTACAATACATAAGGGTAACTAAGAGGTTGATTTACTAAAACTGGAGAGTGCAAAATCTGGGGCGGCTTTGCATAGAAACCAATTTGTTTTCAGGGTTTATTTTCTTTTTGTCAAAGCTTAGTTGAACAAGCTGAAGTTAATAGCTGATTGGCTACTATGTACAGCTGCACCAGATTTTCCACTTTCCAGTTTTAGTAAATCATCCACTAAATGTCATCCAGTTAGGGTTACAACTACTTTTTCCCTATGCGGAGTGTTCCCCATTACTTTGAATAGGAATTAGACCTGTCCGGTTTGTTTCGTTCTGAATCAAAATTCAGATACAATTTTCCATTATTCAGGAATACGAAATAACGAAATTAAAATTTCAGATGAAATTCGGATTGTTTTTTAATTGAATTTGAAATGTTTTTGAATCAAATTCAAATTTCAGAAGAGCATAAAATAGAATAAAAAATAAAGGGATAGAATAGAAAATAATAGAATAGAAAATACAATTATAGAATATAATATAGTAAAACAGAACAGAACACAAAGTAAAGGAATGGAAAAAAATACAATAGAAAAAAAAGAATAGAATAAAAAATAAAGGAATAGAATAGAAAATAAAAGAATAAAGTCTTGGAATCTTGTCTGATAGTTTATTGATATCTATAAATTCTTAGTTCATGTTTTTTACATTTCTATTATTGGATGTCATCAACTATGGTTTGTCATGTCATGCTGTAATATTTTATTGCATACCTCTAAATAAAGAATTTAAAAAAATTAAATAAAAAAAAAGAATAGAAAAGAGTAAAACAGAACAAAATAGAATAGAAAAAAACCCCAATAGAATAAAATAGAAAGATTATAACCATCTTTTGAAATTTGCATTTCAAATAGAATAAATTGGAATTCAAATAGAAAAAAAAACGAATAGAAAAAAAACCACAATAGAATACAATAGAAATGTGTGTTTCAAATAGAATACAAAAGAATAGATTAGAATCAAACAGAAAATAGAATAGATAAAAAAAAAAAAACAATAAAATAGAATAGAATAATATAGAAAGAATATACCATTCTTCCAGAATTCAAATTTGGAATAGAATAAATTCAAATTTGAATAGAATAGAAAAGAATAGAATAGAATTGAAAATGAAATACCAGAAAAAAAAAAACTGAATAGAAAAAATAGAAAGAGTATAACCATCTTCAAAAATGTGAATGTTGAGTAGAATAAATTTGATTCAGAATGGAATTTGTATGCAATTCAAATGGATTTGAATTTTCTGAAATTGAGTTTGAAAAATGAAATGAATTCCGAAAACAAAATTAAATTAAATGTATTGAATTTACTCAAATTCATGTAAATAACCATCGATTGGAACCTGAATACACGAAACAAAATCTGAAAACGACTTAAATGAATTAAACGAGCTTAACTAAACTAATTTGTACAAATAACGAATCGAAATGAAACAAATTTTTTCGTTCTGCACATGTCTAATAGGAATCCCATAAGAAATGGCTGAACACTCGCTCGCCATCTCGCCATCTCGCCTTAAGCTCACCTTTACCTGATACATTATGGATGAACACCGGTGACGGTTCTCCTGGCACAACTCTAACAGCCCCCCTGGGAAATACAATCACATGGATTCCCAGATAGTCTCTCTCCATAGAATGAAAAATATTAATCTTTATTGTCGGACCTCTGCGTCTCGCCGCAGTCTAAACAGACAGCACCCCGTGAAATCCCTCTTGATAAAACGCGGCGCTAAGGAAGTCGACAATCTGCTTATTCTCATTGCAATTTTCACCTGAAATGTCATCGGTCTGACCTGTGTATCCGGCACAATCCGGCTCGCCATCAATTGCGATAAACGATCGGAGCCGCCGAGAGAGAGAGAGCACCTGACCCAGATAAATCCCTCTCAATTATTTGATAACTCGGCGGAGGCAGCCTGGGTAGCGGGTCGTGTCACCTCCACCGCTCTCTGCTAATGAAAAAAAAAAAAAATCAAAAAAAGGGGACGCTGTACGTCTTTCTTCTTATATGTAAACAGCGGATCAGAATAAAACGCCGCGCACGACTTCATGTTCTGGGAGGAAAGAAGAACTTAATAGGAAAAGACATAAAGGGGAATGGCGTGAGATTTTTCAATGAGTCACAGGAAGAATTATTAAACACCAGAAAAACTATTTTTACTTTGTAATGATTCATTGCTTTATGGTGTGGCTTTAACAAAAAATAAATAAATACCAGCTTCCTGGCTGCCATATTCATCCACTGGCTTCATTAATCCAGTAGACATGGGGGGTAGTATGCAAATCGAAAACGTTCCTCTTCACTCCAGCTTTGCTTGCTGCATGCTAGTTCCAGACCGGAGTTTAGAAACCTATTAAAACGAGGGGATTTAAGTGACAGCCAGGCAAATGGCATTTTCAGCAGTAAAGGTCGGCAATGGCGGCTTCCAGGTCAGCCAGGAAAAACAGAGATCCAACATCTTAAAGTGGAAACCTTTGTGTTCTGTTGGACAAAGTGGAGAACAAATGCCAGGTTTTCACTGCTGTTGAAACTCCCTTTGGTAAATGTCCCCTTTACTCGCTGTATGGTCACAAGGACAGGAAGTAAATTTAATCTCCCTAATGGGGACACAAAAAAGATTTTTTTTCTAAATTTAAAGCCAAAGTTTATTATGCATATATTTAGAACCTCTAACAGGCTTTTATGGCTATTGATGCCCTTTGGGGAAATGTCCCTTCTACTTCCTATGTGGTCACCAGGACAGGAAGTAAGGTTTATCTCCTTAATGGGCACACAGAAAGCATTTTATTGAATATAAAGTATAAGTTTATTCTGCATATATTTTGCTTTTGCGATCTCTATACACACACCCTTAAGCACATTCCTCTTTAACCTCTTAGCGCTGGAGCCTCCCGGTCATTTAAGAGGTTTGAGACGCCGGGAGGCAGGGCGCGGTTAAAGATCACGTGACCGGCTTGTTTGGCTGTCACGGCGGTCATGTGGTCTAAAAACGCGTTGCAATCGGGAGCTTTCGGTTAGGCGACTAACTGTGCAGCTTTTGGCACAGGTGTATACACAGCAATTCACGCAAATATGCGGTAGTAGACATGTGCGATTCGTTTCGTACGAATCGGAAATTCGCACATTCGTGAGGATCGGAAATACGAATTTTTATGCATACGAATTTTGTACGAAATTTCATTTAAGAACTTCGGATAAATTTATCATAACGAACTTTCGTTATTGTTACGAAAAATTTACGAACGAAAATTCGTATTTCGTACGAATCCGAATTGAAATTTCAGACACAAATTACGAATAAATTTTAATACTTTAATTTTAATTTAATATATATTATCCATTACTTTTGACATTTATTGGATGCTCCCTCTCCCGCTGGACTAACCACTAGTCTATTTTTTTCTTAATAATTTTGATGATGTTTGCATTTTCGTTTTTACTGTATATTTGCCCTTTTTATACACTATTTTAGTTTGCTATACGTTTCCCAGTTTATTACATTTTTTTCTCCCAGGACTACATATATTAATTGGCTGCTATGCACCTAGCAGTGTGTGCGGCTTGCTGCGCCCTATGTAGACAAGGCAGATCGCCGTTTTGTCATTAGGGCAGGCATTGATCCTATGTTCCTGCAAAGGAACATAGGAGCATGGAGCGGGAACATGGATCAATGCCTTCCCCTAGTGAAAGCACCTCCCATTCAGTACACAAGCACTGGCTAGGCACACAGTTAACCCCTGTGATTGCCCCTGATGTTAACCCCTTCCCTACCAGTGTCATTAGTACAGTGACAGTGCATATTTTTAGCACTGATCACTGTATTAGTGTCACTGATTCCCAAAAATTTCCACAAGTGACAGTTAGTGTCTGATTTGTCTGCCGCAATATCGCAGTCCCGCTATAAGTCACTGGTTGCCCTCATTACTAGTTAAAAAAAAAAAAAATTCCATAAAACATATCCAATAGTTTGTAAATGCAATAACTTTTGTGCAAACCAGTCAATTTTTTTTCAGATTTACACAATCTTTGGTGAAATATCAGGGAACTCAACAGACCCCTGATGTCTAACTTTTGAGACAGAGAAAGATATCGAGGACTAGTCAATTTCTTTACAGCCTCAGGGGCACCTGATGCAGGGACGGACTCCGCTGAGGGCACCTGATGCAAGGACGGACTCCGCTGGGGGCACCTGATGCAAGGACGGACTCCGCTGGGGGCACCTGATGCAAGGACGGACTCCGCTGGGGGCACCTGATGCAAGGACGGACTCCGCTGGGGCCACCTGATGCAAGGACGGACTCCGCTGAGGGCACCTGATGCAAGGACGGACTCCGCTGAGGGCACCTGATGCAAGGACGGACTCCGCTGGGGGCACCTGATGCAAGGACGGACTCCGCTGGGGGCACCTGATGCAAGGACGGACTCCGCTGGGGGCACCTGATGCAAGGACGGACTCCACTGGGGGCACCTGATGCGAGGACGGACTCCACTGGGGGCACCTGATGCGAGGACGGACTCCGCTGGGGGCACCTGATGCGAGGACGGACTCCGCTGGGGGCACCTGATGCGAGGACGGACTCCGCTGGGGGCACCTGATGCGAGGACGGACTCCGCTGGGGGCACCTGATGCGAGGACGGACTCCGCTGGGGGCACCTGATGCGAGGACGGACTCCGCTGGGGGCACCTGATGCGAGGACGGACTCCGCTGGGGGCACCTGATGCGAGGACGGACTCCGCTGGGGGCACCTGATGCGAGGACGGACTCCGCTGGGGGCACCTGATGCGAGGACGGACTCCGCTGGGGGCACCTGATGCAAGGACGGACTCCGCTGGGGGCACCTGATGCAAGGACGGACTCCGCTGGGGGCACCTGATGCAAGGACGGACTCCGCTGGGGGCACCTGATGCAAGGACGGACTCCGCTGGGGGCACCTGATGCAAGGACGGACTCCGCTGGGGCCACCTGATGCAAGGACGGACTCCGCTGGGGCCACCTGATGCAAGGACGGACTCCGCTGGGGCCACCTGATGCAAGGACGGACTCCGCTGGGGCCACCTGATGCAAGGACGGACTCCGCTGGGGCCACCTGATGCAAGGACGGACTCCGCTGGGGGCACCTGATGCAAGGACGGACTCCGCTGGGGGCACCTGATGCAAGGACGGACTCCGCTGGGGGCACCTGATGCAAGGACGGACTCCGCTGGGGGCACCTGATGCAAGGACGGACTCCGCTGGGGGCACCTGATGCAAGGACGGACTCCGCTGGGGGCACCTGATGCAAGGACGGACTCCGCTGGGGCCACCTGATGCAAGGACGGACTCCGCTGGGGCCACCTAAAGCAAGGACGGACTCCGCTGGGGGCACCTGATGCAAGGACGGACTCCGCTGGGGGCACCTGATGCAAGGACAGACTCCGCTGGGGACACCTGATGCAAGGACAGACTCTGCTGGGGACACCTGATGCAAGGACAGACTCTGCTGGGGACACCTGATGCAAGGACAGACTCTGCTGGGGACACCTGATGCAAGGTCGGAAGCTGCTGGTGGCAGGCGACGTGGCAGGGATCCCACTGATTCTGCTTTACGGTGAGTTGTATGATTTCATTTTATATTACAATGTAATAATAGAAATAAACGCACTTCAATCATCCTGACACCATAACAACCATGGTGCCGGGATGATTGAAGCGCTAACACCAGGTGTTTGGAGTATCTTTATCTTCTGATTGTTAAACTTTCTAGAATACACATATTTCTATTGTTGTGTAGGATCTGGGGCTGCTGTCCCTCCATCCCCCTCTCCCTCTCCATCCCTCATTCATCTCAGACTCTAACCACACCCCTTTGAGCCACACCCATTTAAGCCACGCCCACTATTTTGCATAAACCACGTCCAATTTTTGTTTTCCGGTGCCACACCTACAAACACATGCCCCGCCCCCTAATTATAATAGCCAAAAAAGTGTCCTGGGAATTTAATTTACAATGTTGGCAACTATGGGCTTGGCACTGACTGGCAGCTGATGGGCACTGATGGGCACCTCTGATGGGGGCTGTGCTGATAATCAGTGTGCTGATTATCAGTGCACACCCCCCCTCTGACAGGAGAATCACAGATCTGCTCTCCCTGTCAGCGCGAACTGAGGAAAGCCAAATACCAGCACTTCCTGGTTCACATTGTGATCGGACACATCGGAGATGCAGTGTGTCAGACTGCGGGTGCGCGATTGTGGCTTATCTTGTCATATAACGCCCAGTCAGGATAACTGAACCACTTCCCGCCCGCCATTTTGCTATAGGCCGGGCAAGAAAAGGTTAATTAAACAAGCTGATTGGCTACCATGCACAGCTGCACCAGATTTTGCACTCTCCAGTTTTAGTAAATCAACCCCACTGTTTACTATGCTTCATTTATGAATAGACACAGTGAGTGATCAGTACCTCTGATGAGAGCAACCAGCAAAGTCAGAGTGAGGAGTAGTCCTAATGTTTACATTAGTGTTTTAGATCAGAGGTGCCGTTTTAAAGCCAGATGATTGGCATGACAGCCCGGCAAACAGCACTTCCAACAGCCACAACTTCCTCCATGCTTCTCACATCACAGGGCTTTCTATAGTCTAATGCATGCTTACAGTGGACTACAACCTCTTGTCACATGACTCTGTACTGTTCTCAGAGAGCTGGAACCAGTGAACACACTGGCTGCAGCTGACAGGCTCAGAAGATGCGGCCAGATGTAGACAATGGATACCAGCACAAGAACATAAGCCAATCAGCCATTAGGATTTTATGTTTGTTTGGAAATTCCTTGAAACCAGACCGTTTTCTCTGAATAAACAAATGTTAACACGTGCTAAAAATAAAGACCGATACCACTTTCACCGCCCCAGCGATTTTCCTTCCCAGGATCGCTCTGAATAAATCATGACTCGCGCTCCTCCAGCGTTGCTTTTTATAAAACACGTGTAAGGTTTTGCACATTTTCATTTTAAAAAAGTTGCTAATTCATATTTTCTTGTTTTAGATATATCACACCGAGGAGGTGTCTGAATTCGTTATTTGGCCAGATAGGCGGTGACTGATGGAAGCCAAAAATCACCGGGCTGACATGTGGATAGGATCTTGTGTATAGTAGAACTGATCCTCACCTATCCCCGGGATACACAGACCATGAATATCACACTGCTGTCCTCAATATCACTTCTCACTGGTAAAGCTGAATCTGCTTATATTGTATTTATTAGGAATGCACGGATATATCGGCCGAAAATAATCTTATCTGCATTTTGCCAATAGAAAAAAAGAAAAAAAAAAAGTGCCCCTAATGGCTGCCAAAAAACACATGCAATTTTACCGCTATAATGGTGCGTTTTTTCATAGGTCAGTGTGACTCAAAATCCACATCAAAAAGGCAACACAGGTACAATTTTGCTGCGTTTTAATGCATTTCAATGGAAAGGTGCATCTTTGTAACTGACCAAATATGCAACAAAAATGCGGAAAGCAGGATTTTTTACATCGCAATGGAAGGGCAACAGACCAATGTGAAGACATATATAGAATTTAAAAGGGATGCGTTTTTCTTAAGCTTTTCTTGCACTTTTTTTAAATGCAAAAGTGCTACAATAACTATTAAATTAAAGTCAAATATGATTGTGTGTGTGTAAATATTATATATATATATATATATAAACATTTTTATTTGAAAAAGAAATACATATATTTTTTAAACTGTCCATTTCGGTATCAGTTTTTGGCCAAGTGCATCCTGAATTTTCAGTTTAGGTCTGTGACGGATCCAGCATACCCCGGGCTGGGCACCTCTGCCAGACCATGAACTGTTTATAAAGTACAAAACATACACTTTGAAACACAGGGACACTCCCCTTAGCCTTGTCATACAGGAGGGAGGGGACAAGGAAGAACCAATGGGAACTCAACATTTGTACATTCAAACAGAAACTACAGTTGTAACACATAAAGGGATTATGATAAGCAGGCAGCCCCTCCTTACACATCCCCCGCTGGGATGTGTCTCCACACCTTTTGTCTATGTGCCATAACCTAACATAATTAAACACAATAATAAGAGGGGGAGGATGGGGGGGAAGGGATGCAACGTATATAGAGACATAATTACAGTATTCCAACGCCATTTTGTCCCGGCATCTTCCTCCGCAGCGTCGGCGTCTTCTTCCCTTCTTCTCCTCGGGCCGCTCCGCATCCCAGATGGCATGGAGGGGGGGGGAGGGCCGGGATCTGGGGGTCCCCTTGTTAAAGGGGGCTTCCAGATTCTGATAAGCCCCCCGCCCGCAGACCCCCACAACCACCGGCCAAGGGTTGTGGGGAGGAGGCCCTTGTCCTCATCAACATGGGGACAAGGTGTTTTGGGGGCTACCCCAAAGCACCCTCCCAATGTTGAGGGCATGTGGCCTAGTACGGTTCAGGGGGGGAGGCGCTCTCTCGTCCCCCCCCTCTTTTCCTGCGGCCTGCCAGTTTGCGTGCTCAGATAAGGACCTGGTATGGAATTTAGGGGGACCCCCCACGTCATTTTTTTCTTAAATTCTGGTTCGGGGTTCCCCTGTGGGGAATTCCCATGCCGTTTTTATCAATGAACTTTTATGTGTATTGTCGGACCAGCAATTCATTAATAGCCGCGAGTAGTTTAAATGACTTTTTTTCCTTTGAAATGTCATTTTGTTTTCAGACTGTTCTAAACTCGCGAAACATGTGCCCCTTAACAGGCATACTATAGACACCCCCCAGGTACGAAATTTAAAGGGATATTACACTTTTATTGTTTCACTTTAAGCATTATTAAAATCACTGCTCCCGAAAAAACGTCCGTTTTTAAAACTTTTTTTTGCATTGATACATGTCCCCTGGGGCAGGACCTAGGTCCCCAAACACTTTTTATGACAATACCATGAATATAAGCCTTTAATTTAGCACTTTTGATTTCTTCCATAGACTTTTAAAGGGTGTTCCGCGGCATTCGAATTTGCCGCAAACACCCCAAATTGTTCGCTGTTCGGTGAACTGGCGAACAGCCAATGTTCGAGTCGAGCAGGAGTCGAAGTTCATCGCTATCTGTGGGTAGGAGGCCAGCCCACAGCCTCCTCCAAAACACACAGTGACAGTGGGTTCTGTCACAGGGTTAACAGGTACAGTAAGCACAATTCTGTAAGAGGGGGTCCTGGGTTGAAGAGTACTAGTATCTTCTGCTAGCAAACGTTGGGGCCCTTTGAAAAGAAAGTAGGTTTAATCAAGCAAAGTGAGACAGTAATCCTCTAGGAAATCCTGTTAGTGGTTGGTAAGAACAGAATGGCTAGTGGTAGCTTTAAGCAAGCATCCTCTGACACTAGAAAAGGGAATAGGTGTCTGCATGCAGTGTCTGTACTGTGTTAGAAGGATGTTTTGGGTTTTCACCCGCTCACCAATCCTCTGTGCGATGACACGATGAAAATTCCAAATGCTGGTCCAGGCTCCTAGCAATATTATAAAAGGCACCGGATCACCTGCCGTCGGCCGACCAGGATGGCTGGTAGCTAAACTGGCAAGGTGACCATACAGTGGCCGACTGAACACCTGGATGGATATTGCGATTCCTGAAGTGGTGTGGATTGTCTCTGCTGGGTGGCACTGGGTTGCTGAGCAGGGTGCCTGGGCTGAACAGTGGTGAACTGTGTAGTTGTCACTGTTCCTGGCTCCCCTCAACTTCCTGTCAGCATTCTCACAATACTCTCAGGAAAAGCGTGCCTAGCAGGTGCTGCTAGACAGTGTGGCTCTCTCTTCTTCTTTCAGATGGAGTTTCACCACAGTCCTGTCTCCTTCACTCCCTCTTTTGCAGACAGCGCTCTCTCCGTAGTGCTGTGTGAAAAACCTGTCTCTTTCCCCTTTATTTACCTCAGCACTTCTTGAAACAACCCCTTTTTCCCAGTGTGTTCTGTGTCTTTTTCTGGAAGGACAAGTCATCATCTCTCTATCTCCATCTTGTGGCCAAAAGGAGAAAATTGCATTACAACATGCCTGCTACAAAAGGTTGACTTAAATAAGAGTGGTGCTCAGGCAGAGAGCACAGGAAATTCTCACAATATTTCTGGCAGAATCAACAGGTTTTAATTTCGCACTTATTAAAAATATTCAACAAAATGCTTCCAATGGTATATTTTACTAACTAAAGGGATTCAAATAGGAGAAGTTCATTATTATGGTTTATGTCCACTTTAAGCATTATGTCTAAGTCAAATGTGGTGGTGGAAATCAGGGAGCCATATGTAATCCATTATTTTATACAGCACTACGATTGCTCATGTGCTGGCTTATTGCATGCTGTGCAGGTATAAATATAAAAAAGGATAGGAGGTTCGCTGTCCTATATGCCCACGGCCTCAAATAAATGTAAAACAGAAACATTCTTATAGCAATGGATTTTTTTGGGCATATAGAAAATGGTACCACAAAGTAAATTCATAAAATCTAAAAGCTTCTTATACAAATATTATAATTGTATATAGCACCATATCCAGTGTTTGCAAAGTGAAGTTCACAAATCTTATTTCAATTCAACATCCACATGTTATCTCAACACGTTTCAAAATTCTTAAAACATCTTCATCAGAAGCACATGTGAACAGTATCCGTATAGGAAAACCTAGCAGTGTAAAATCAAAAGTTTATGTATAGTTTGCTGGAATGGAAATTCTCAAATCCAGAAGGGGGCAGCCGAGGGACATGAAGATAGTAGTCCAAAAGATGTAATAACTCTCCAATATAGTCCTCCACTTTTTTACCTAAAAAGCAAAAGATCTTCAAAGACAAAGAGCAAAATATTCGTGCAAGAATTCTAATCAGTTCTGGTCTGGAGTTTAATCCTGCCACCCGTAAAAGGCAGGACTGCCATCGGGGGGGGGGGGCAGGTGGTACAGCCTATACACATGTAGGGAGCCCAGGCCACTACCAACCAGTTGTTGCTGTTCAGCAATCAGAGAGCTCCCTGAATGTATGCTCACAGCATCCACGTCACTGCCACCCACTGTTCTCAGTGCTAGCGTTTGGTTGCTAGGACCACCCATGTCCTAGCAACCAGTGGAGGAGGAAGCTCCTTCTCCAAACTTATCCAATCCCGGTGCCCAGCCTTCCATCTTCCACCTGTCCTGTAGCCAACTGCAACAATGAGAAGCAACAGATCCTGATACAAGCTGGGGTCTTCACTATACTCCCTCCTCCCCTTTTCACTACCCAAACTATTCTCTTAAACTTCTCTACTCTTCTTACCCCACTCTGCTCTTCCCTTCTAACTTTGGGGACCCTATTGAAAGGGAATGGGCTCTAGGGACCATTATGTAAGGGGGGGGGGGATCTCAATGCAAGGGGAGACATTGAGGAGTCTAATGAAAGTTACTCTGGGGACACTGATGAAAGGAGCGGGAACTTTGGGAACCCCAATGAATGTTGTAAACTCTGATATAAAGGGTCAGGCAGGGTCATTCCAAATAGTTTATTGAGAATCAAAATCAGTTCTGGTCTAGAGTTCAATCCTGCCATCTATAGAGGGAATCCAACAACACGCCCAGATGCTTAACCACAATAGCAATATATGTATTCCAGATAGTTTAAGAATCAGCCTATCAAGATACTCCAAACACTATTTTATTGGGTTTACCTATACGGATACTGTTCACATGTGCTCCTGATGAAGACGTTTGAAGCATTCGAAGCACGTTGAGCCAACATGTGAATGTTTGATTGAAATAAGGTTTGTGAACTTCACTTTGCAAGCACTGGATATGGTGCTATATACAATTATAATATTTGTACAATAAACTTTTTGATAATATAAATGTACTTTTTTGTAACATTGTCTATATACCCAGAAAAAATACATTGCTACAAGAATTTTTCTGTTTTACATGCATACTGTGTACACCTACAATTTCTGTGAATCGCTGTGCGCGACATTGAACATTTAGCCCCCCCATTCATACTGAACATTTGTAGCCTGACAACGCAGAATCCCATTCTTTCTAATGGACCCTAATCAAACAACACTCAGTTGCAAGGTGGATTTGATTTCAATCTCGATTTAAAATAAGGATTTAAATCATTAGTAAAAAGGCTGGATGTAAATCAACTCGAATTAAATCATAATTTTTAAAGAGCAACTGTCATTTCTGTCCCGCTGTTGACTCACCGACAGTCCCATTCACTTTAATGGGACGGCTGGTGATATGGCAGTGAAACAACAAGGTGAGGGACGTGGCGGCAGCAGGTGATTGGATGCCCGCTAACAGGCGCCGCCATGATGGATCTGAAATGACAGGTGCTCTTTAAAATGTAAGAACTCATTCTAGCTGGTAGTTAGAATCCTTAATATTGGCAATCAAAACAAAGGTTTCCTATTTTGAATAATAAGCTGTCAGGTTAGTAAAACAGCAATATCAGAACCAATTCAAATATACAGTTTGTAGTGTACATAGATTTGCAAAACAATAATAGGATAAAGGAATATTCCTGAACTTTGTTTATCTCATGGTTACTGTGAAATTGTGTGAATGCATCAATGCAGTGCATGTCACAGCCTCATGCTACATAGCTAAGCTCAATTTCATGCTAAATAAACTAAATTATTAATGTATCTTAAATTGAAAACTATCTTTAGGATAGATTTTTACTCCAAAAACATTTTATTAAAATAAATTTGATAAAAAAATGATTTAATTCAAAATAAATAAATAAAATTGAAAAAAAAAATGAAAATAAAAAAATAGAAAATCTGATTTTTTAAATTTTTTTTCAAAAATCATTGATTTATATCCACCCTGCTCAGTTGCCCTATGCTCCAAAAATTTGATCGTATTCGGTTGTTTTTCGTCCCATAGACTTCAATGAGAGTGCCTGTAACCAAGCAATATTACTCTGCACGTCTTTTGTTCAATGAATTCCTTCACTATGGCCTCTCCAACTTGGGTGTAAGGTTTTTTCCTCCGTCATCATCTATAGCTATTTATTATTACACATAATGTTATGGCAGACTAAGCTATAAAGTTCAAGAGTTTTTAAGTTGTACTTTAGGGATGTCTGAGGCCTCAGCCTCTCTATAGGTCAACTCTGTTCACCCTTAGTAATAGATGAAAGTGCCACAAAAAGGTGGGATTTATCTATAGCTTAGAAAGACATGATGCAAATAGAACCATGTGATTTTGACTTTGACAGAGTTGGGTTGGTTCCATAAGATGAGAGCCCAGCACTCTTCTGACCCCAATCATGAGTTCTCATTCTTCTTACAGGAGAGAGACTTTCGAGAAACTTTTTCTACAACTCATACTTACCGGAACGTAAAAATCTCAGTGTTGTACAAAGAGCATTGAGCCAGTCACATTGATCTCTTCACCGGAAGAGCTTACACTCTAATGTCCCACCACAGTAAACACACACACACTATTATACAGCCAACATATTCCACAGTGCTGTACAAAAGACATTGAGCCAGTCATAGTCTTTGTACCAGAAGAGAGAATTATATCAGTCTCTGCACCAGAAAAGCTTACACTCTAATGTCCCCACCACAGTCACACATTATTATTATAATTATATGTATATAGATCTGACATATTCCACAGTGCTGTACGGAGATCACTGAGCCATCAACATCAGTCTCTGCACCACAGGAGCTTACACTCTAATGTCTGACTCCAGTCACACACTTTTAATTATATATATATATATATATATATATATATATATATATATATATCGCTAATGTTCTGTAGCGCTGTACAGAGAACACAGACACCAATCTCTGCATCAAAGAAGCTTACATTCTAATGTCACACAATATTATTATAATACATTTATATAGCTCTGACATATTCTGTAGTGCTGTATAGAGAACACTGAGCCATTCACATCAGTCTCTTGCTCCACAGGAGCTTACACTCTAAAATCCCCACCACAGCTTGCACTCTAATGTTGGACTATAGTCACACACTATTATATATTTATATAGCTCTAACATATTCCGCAGTGCTGTACAAAGAACACTTAACCAGACACATCAGTCTCTGCACCAGAGGAGCTTACACTCCAATGCCCCCCCCCCCAGTTCTTTAGGGCAGATTGCTGAAATGTCAGGTAACCCATTCTATTTTTTGATCGTTGAAAGTAATCTGGAGCAGCAGAAGGAGCCCACACTAACACAAAACACAGGTAGTCATTGTTGGTAGTTTAGCCCAGAACACCAGTGTTGGCAAAACCAGAGAACTTTGTATTCTATCACCATTCTGCACCACGTACATCCACTGTTTATTTCATTACGATTGTCTCCTTTAATTTGGTCATGCAGACCTCTCCTATCAGACGCATATTTCCGTCTCTGTGTAAATAAAACACTCCGGTGACATAAATAGTGTCACTTCAGCTTCACATCTCATCCATCAGCGCTGTCAGGAAACCGCCGAGCGTTTGTGGGAAAAGCAAACCTATTTAGTCGCCGGTGCCGCCACTTAACCCCCGCTTCTCATTGCACTTGTAGTTGAGTCGATCCTTCTGACATAATATTTAGGAGGTAACAAATTGCCTGTCACTCCATTTTGTTTCTAATTGGCTGTATTGAGGGGGGAGGGGCAGGCCCCTCACGCCGTAAAACGAGCGGCCCATCCTGTATAATGGGATTGCGTCGTGTCACGCCGTACAGAGGAGAATTAGGCCGGACAGCTCTGCCTCCACTGTCACCGACCTTGAAGATCGTCATTTAGGAAATATGCCTTCAATGAGCGCTGGTCGCTCGGAATTTTGGGCCGCTGAGTAGCCAAGCTGAGGTTTTACCGAAAGTGACAAGATTCTCCTTGGGGAGACGAGAAATATTTATTTTCATAAGTAAGCCAGATCTCAGCCTTCCTGTAAATGTGAGAATAACTCATCATTAATGCGCTGACACAATGCATCACTCGCTGCGCCGTGCTGACAGGACGGCCATCCGGGTTCCATCGAAATACCGCTTATCTGTCCAGACCTGACACAAAGGCTAAAATTTATTATCATTGATAAACCTTTTTCCTCCAAGTCTGGTCAGTGTAATAAGAACAAGAACAGACTTAGGTTTGTAGGCCAAATCCACTCAGAACTGTGGAAAAGTACTATGTGCCTCTACCCATCCCACAATGGTTAGATTTCCAACAGTAGTTTGTGTCTCTGCCCCTCCCACAACGGGAAGATTTCCAGAAGTAGTTTGTGTCTCTGCTCCTCCCACAATGGGGAGATTCCCTGCAGTAGTTTGTGTCTCTGCCCCTCCTACAATGCCCCCCCCCATAGATCCAGAGAGCCAGCGGCTGATTCTGGCCATAAGATTCCATCTTTAATCAAAAGATCACACGGGGGTCTGTTTCAATTCAGAAAATGCGTGACTGTTGTGTGAAAACATTTATTAAGAGCCCCTTTGTATGGAACATACTTCATATTTCTCTGTCCCTTTGTGGTGCACCCCACCTGCATCCTGTGATCCATCCTGTGAACCCCAGGGAGCATCCTGTGACCTCATGTACCCCAATCAGCATCCTGTGAATTCCATGCACCCCAGACAGCAACATGTGAATTCCTTGAACCCCGGGCAGCAT
>NC_133331.1:49144900-49238592 GCF_042186555.1 Aquarana catesbeiana | reverse complement strand
GTCTCCGCTGAGACTCTACAATATGCCGCCCAGGAAGTTGCCACTGCCCTGGTGGAGTGTGCCCTTAAGCCCTCAGGTACTTGATGGTTACTTAGTGAATAAGACCTCTTGATGGTCTTTACTAGCCATGAAGCAATGGTGCGTGAGGATGCCGCTTGACCTCTCCTGAATCCATGTGGAATGATTAGGAGGCTCTCCGACTTTCTGATGGATTTGGTTGCCGAGAGATACTCCAAGACGGTACCTTTGACATCTAGTGGGTGAGGATCTCCCTGATCCGTGCTGAGTGCTGGAAGATTAATCTCCTGGTTGAAATGAAAAGATGAGGATACTTTGGGGATGAAACGATCCGAAGGTCTTAGGACTAGCCTGTCTGGAAAAACAACCAGATATGGTTCACTAACCATTAGAGCTTGCATCTCTGACACCCTCTTCGCCGATGTTATGGCTATTAAGAATGAAACTTTCAGCCTTAGATCCCAGAGGGATATGCTCTCCATTGGAAAAAATGGTTCCTTGGATAGTGCCTCCAAAGCGATTGAGAGATCCCAAACTGGGAATGACGGTTTTCTGGGGGGCCTCAGTTTTAGACAGGCCCTTTGGAACTGAATCACAAGAGGATCTTGCACCCATTTAACTCCTGTCAAGGCGGACAGGGCCGATACCTGGACCTTCAGGGTGCTTGACCTAAGGCCTTTCTCTAGGCCTAATTGAAGAAATTCCAATACCTGAGACACCGACGGGGAGGACGAGTCCCAACCTTGCTGTTGAGTGAAGGAGACAAATTTTTCCCAGACCCTTCTGTACGTGTTGTTGGTGGTAGGTCTTCTGGCCTGGAGTAAGGTATCCACCACCTTCTGGGAACAGCCTTGCTCTAGGTACCTAGCCCTTTCAGTCTCCAGGCCATCAAGTGTAGCTTCTCCGGGTTCGGGTGAAGAAGATGCCCCTGGGAGAGCAGGTCCGTCGACAATGGGAGAGGCAGGGGATCTGCCGTGTTCAGCTCCTCCTCGGCCAGAAAGGAATTACTGCTACCACCAATGCCGTTGACTTCTTGAGCCTCAGGAGGAATCTCGCTATGAGAAGAGTCGGAGGGAAAATGTACCCCAGGTGAAAATTCCAGGGGTGTTGGAGGCAATCCGTCCCCTCCGCCGAAGGAAATGGTATCCTTGATAGAAATCTCTGGCATTTTGTGTTCTCCGGAGTTGCAGCTAGGTCTATCTCTGGAGAGCCCCAGGTCCGGGATATGAGAGCATAGGCTTGGGGACTCAGAGACCACTCGTTGTTGGAGGAGAAATTCCTGCTCAGCGAGTCGGCCAAGGTGTTCTGGACTCCCGGAACATAAACCGTCCTTAGGTCCAACAGATTCAGCTGTGCCCATTCTAGAACAGGATGGACCTCCTGCAACATGGACCTGCTTCTGGTGCCCCCCTGCCTGTTGATGTTGGCGACAGCCACCTTGTTGTCCATCCTCAGGAGGACGTGCTTCTCCCTCAAGTGAAAACTGAAGGCCAGGAGAGCCTGAAATGCTGCTCTCATCTCCAGAACATTCGACACTGAATCCTGTGCCCTGAAAGGCCAGCGGCCCTGAGCCGCGAAGTCCTGATAGTGAGCTCCCCATCCCTGCAGACTGGCATCTGAGGTCACCGTCTCTTGATGAGGAGTGATTATATGCTTGCATCTTCTCAAGTTGTGAGGTCGTGTCCACCACCTCAATGATTGTTTTACCTCCTGAGAGATGAAGATTGGCTGGGACATTGATGTACCATTCCACTGGCGCAGGAAGGAGATCTGGAGAGGCCTCGAGTTCCATTGTGCCCATTGGACCATTGGAATGGTGGAAGCTAGGGAGCCCAGGACACTGAGACATGTCCTGGCCGGAAGCACTGTAGCAGAGATTGCCCTTTTCACCTTTTGTATTAGAAGGGGAATTTTTCCCCGTGGAAGTTCCACTGTGTTCTCCCTCGTGTCCAGTTCGGCTCCCAGAAAGACCATTCTCTGTGTGGGATGGATGTTGCTCTTTTTCCAATTTATCAGCCACCCTAGGGACTGTAACGTGGAGACCAGAATTTTCCGATGTTGGACGAGAGAGTCCCGGCCGTCTGAGAGAAGTAGGATGTCGTCCAGGTAATGGTGGACCCTCAGCCCCTTTTCTCTCAGGTGGGCTATTACAGGTAATAGGACCTTTGTAAATGCCCTGGATGCGGTAGAGATCCCGAACGGGAGGCTTCGGAATTGGAAGTGCCGATGGTTTAGGGTAAAACGGAGAAACTTTTGGAATTCGGTATGGATAGGGATATGTAAATATGCGTCCTGGAGGTCGATTGACAGCATCCAATCTCCCAGGTTTATTGCTTGGAGGATTGATTGAAGACTTTCCATCTTGAACGTTTCTATTTGTATTGACCGGTTGAGGTTTTTTAGATCCAAGACTGGACGAAAGTCCTCTGACTTCTTTTTCACTAAGAAAAGTGGGGAATAGAAACCCTTGCCTCTTTGAGATAGCGGTACCTCCACTATTGCTTGTTTTTGGAGCAGATCCTGGATATACTGGACTAAGGATAGTCTTTTTTCATGAGAAGGAGGAAGTCTGGCTGAGCAGAATTGATCTCTTGGAGGGCGACCTCTGAATACCCACCTGTGCCCGAAATGAATGGTGGACACCGTCCATGGGTCTTTTATCATTCCCGCCCAAACCAGCTTGAACTTTGTGAGTCTGGCACCCACTACCGCTGGTTGGGCGGGCGAACCTTCAAAAGGACTTCTGGTCATTGGAGGCAGGGGTCTTGGGCTTCTGGAATTTGAGGAAGAACGTCTGGGGGTTCTTCCAACTCCTTCTGTATTCCTTCCTGGGTCTATAGGATTTTGCATCCCTGTATCTCTCCAGGAAGATTACGTTTAAAGGGAGGTGGCCTCTGTTGTTTCGGCCTTCTGTCTGATGGTATGAGACCCGACTTCCCGCCTGTCACCTTTAGAGATTGCAGTATCCAGCTTCGTCCCGAAGAGGTTTACCCCATCATACGGAATCCTGCACCAGTTGGATTTTGAGGCAGGGTCAGCTGACCAGGGTTTAAGCCATAGCGCCCTTCTGGCCATTACAGTAGCTAACATGGACCTTGATGTGGATCCAATAATATCCACGGAGGCTTCCGCCACAAAATCTCCCGCAAGGCTAAGTTCTTGTAAGGCCTTAGTGATCTGCTCTTGATCTGCGCCCTCAGTGACAAGTCTTGCCGTAGCTGAAGACCAGCTGGAGATAGCTTTTCCGACCGCCGCTAATGCCACCGCTGGTCTGCAGGCACCTCCTGCGAACAGGTAAGCCCTCTTAAGGTCTGTATCCACCTTCCTGTTGAGCACGTCTCTGAACGTCACTGCATCTTCAATGGGGAGCGTCACGTGCCTGGCTAGACGCATCAAAGATGCATCCACTACTGGAGGAGAAACCAAAGGGGATACTTTGGGTTCCTTGAGTGGGTACAATTTGGTAAGTCTGTTGGACAGACTAAAATTCTTTTCTGGATTCTGCCACTCCTTAATCAGCTCATCTAACTCATCGATGAACGGGAAAGCCTCCAGGACTTTCTTGAGGTTTGGGAAATACTTCCTCTGTTTCTGCTGTACCTCCTTAGGCTCCTCCCAGTTTATCGCTTCCTTAACCGATCTGACGAACGGTTCTATGAGCGCTATCGGCCATAAACTCTACATCACGAGTTGAGACTTGGGGAGTAGAGACTCCAGTGGGTTCTGTGGAGTCCAGCTCTTTCTCCCTGGTGGCTTCATCCATGCCCTGCGACAGGCCAGTTTATCTGGGAGGGCTGTGGTCCCACATACCCAGCAAGCATTCCCGGCTGGGCGGGAAGGGTGCACAGAAGATTGGTGTCTTTGTGCAGGGGATCTTCTGTAGTAGGAACGGCTATGTCTTGAACAGGATCGACTCCGTCTACGGCTTCCCCTGTGGCCTGAACGACTTCTTCCGCATGAGCGGCTGCGTCTATGGCCGGAGCGGCTTCTCCTGTGCGAAGACTCTCTTCGCCTTGACTTGGATGATCTTGCGGACCTGACAGGGCTGACCAATTAGGCAGCGTTAGTACGATCCTGCTCTCTTTTTCAACCTTCTCTACTTACCACTGGAATCCCTCCCCTTACCTATTAGGCTGATGGTGATCTGCTGGGGCAGCAGCCCCCATAGGAGAGGAAGGTGAGCACCCAGAGGGGGGGTACTTCAAGAATGCAGCAAGTTGAAAAAACAGCAGTCAGAAGTCTTCCAGGAAGCAAGGAGAGCTCAGAATGACAAACAGGGCTTTTTAAAATTGCCGCCATGGCCGCCAAGGTCACGACCCGCTCGCGCATGCGCAGTAGCGGCGCGAGGCGCCATCTTGGAAACTGGCAAAGCCGAAAGGATGCCCTGAGGGTGCGCACTGCGCATGCGCGGAAGCGCCGAGATGCTCGGGAAGCCTGTAGAGAGACACAGAGGGACTACAGAGCCCAGCAAAAGAAAAAAGTGAAACAAAAGAACATGGAGACCTCTGCACAACAACTAAGCCTGTTTAAGGCTTATACTGGAGCCGCAACATACCCCCGAGATCACCAGAGCGGGGTTCCTTCCATCTAGCTAGTTTAGAGGCTGTACAGGTAAGGACTTCCACCCAGGAGAGGCTAGAACCTGGCTGGGGCGAATGCGGTAAGGGGGTGCTTCTTAATCCATTCGGTCCTGACAGGTGAGGAAAAATAAGAGAATACTGGGGCGGGGGTCCTCTCTACAATTTATAGCTATGTGGTCCTATCAGGTTGTGGGGGCGGAGTCACAACCCAAAGTGTATGCTGCCATGATGCGACAGGAAATCGCATTCATCCCAACATTAAACTTCCTCACACATTTTTATACCTACCTCACTTATATGGAGTGATTAAACCTTTTCCTATATAAGAATTAAAAATGAACGATAACAGTGCGAAAAGATAAACAATTACATTTATTTATACAGAAAAGGAACGTTAGAGATTACCAAATACAAAGTGGAGGATACAACCGTAAAACAGAGACCAATGATACAAAATATTGCTATAATGGTCATACACATGCTAGCTAGAGATTAATAATATATTAAGGCAAAATCCTACAGTAGAAAAGGTTACAGAAAAGAAAAGAGACAGAAGATAATAGAGATACATTGTATAGAGAAGTCTTACGTAACCATCCTTCATCCGTCAGCACAAGAAAATGGGCAGTGATCTGTGTTGCAATATATACACATTTGTAAACCCCCCCCCCTCCTTCCATATGCTAAGGTATTGCCACATTCTTTCAAGGGTGGGGGGTGGCACATAACACTTGGCCAACTGGAGGTCTTTACATGTCATAAACCCCTCTCTGCCCAACCCTATTTAAGTAAAATAAGTTTGGTAACACTACTGCTCCCAGTCAGCCTCACAACCCCCAAGTGATTCCCTTCAGGCAAGGAACAGTACATCTATAAAGCAGGTGGTAAACTGACACTATAAACAGAGCTTAAACCAGAGCTGTTTTCTGATGTCAACTGTTCTCAGAATGTCCAGGCAATTTCCTGACACACTGCTTTAAGTCATATTGCATGTCCATTTATGAATGTTGATTATCATTGAAAGTAAAAATCATAGGTCTCACATTTCCGCATCCACCACCTCTGTTCCTGGCGGAGCAGCGGCTGCCGACATTGCACCCCCCTTTCCAAACCCCCAACAAATCCCACAATGCAGCTTACAATGAAAACATTAGACATTAGTGGATTTACCGGGCTGACTAGTTTCCCAACAGCCACCGCGCTTGCTTCCCTCGCTGGTTCGCATCCCTGTGGCTCCTCCTCCCCCGACACCGACAGCTCACCTTCCGACCTGTCATCCTAGACCAGGACCGGTGGTGTCATCAGCCCCCCAGGCAAAGAGATCCTGGGGGCCATGGAGTCCCTCCGCTGTAGGGCCTGTCTCGCCCCCGAAGCTCCGCCCCCTGCCGTGGTTCCATGCCTGCCCTACCCCATCTGTCCTCCGCCATCTTGAGCCATCTCGCACCGCCCGTATAGTCCACGCCCACCTGCGGAGCTCCGTCTTTGTGAGCGGCCCGATGGCTGTGCTAGTGAGTCTCCCTGGCCGAGCCTCCCCCCGCGTAGCTATTAAGGCAGAGGGGGGTGATTTTGCAATAGTCCCGCGACTCGCGGGCAGGGTGCCATAACGGCCCGCGGCCCCGCCCACCGAGCTGGGCCGGCGGTGTGGGGTCTGCCTGGGCCCTGCTCAGGAAGACTGCTGGCTTCTCTTTGGGGGAGCGGATTGTTCCCCCCCAGAGGGCTCCTGCCATGGCGCACAGCCCTGGATGAGGGCCCTGGTGAAAACAGCGTGCCGGAGGCCGCGACCTCCACGCACGCAGCGACCCTCACCTCCCCGCCTCGATCCGCTCACCTGGTCCTCTATAAAGGCCGCGACCTGGCTGTGCAGCCACTCCGGTCCCCTGCTCGCCGCTGCTGCCTGCAAACTCGCCCGAATGACATCTCAGCCATGTTGGAGGAGCAGAGAAAAAACTGCCTCCTCCTTTCTTTCTCCACAACTTTCTGTTCCCCAGCCCAGTCCCGCCTCCTCCGTAAATAGTACCACTCCCCCTTTACCCACTGTCTCCTCCCCTCTTAGCTCTTCATATTAACCCTTACGTTGTCTCCCCTTAACACACTGTCATGCCCGGCCCTACACTACTTTTCTTTCTTTCTTTTCCGTTGTAGGCCTCACTATCTTGATTTTATACTTTTTATTAGGGTTTTGATATTTCCTTCAGTGTTTGCAGCAGTATTTATCTTTATTATTGGGTTGGCACGGGGATAATTTTTTATTCCATTCCCTGTCCAGGTTAAACTTCTCTAACAGCAGTAAGGAAAAAATCTCCACATACTCACCCTTGCAAATCTTATCTCGGACTTCCTGTTTTAAATGCGCCCCCAACGGACCCTCAGAGCATACATAAACTTTGCATTTTGCCACGTCAGCTAACCGCATTGCATCCGTTTTTCCTAAGACCTCCTGCGATGATCCCGTCTTCTCAGGCACCACACTAGCTGCCCCCAGCGACACAGAGATCCCTGTAGCTACCGGGGCTACCACCTAGACCGAAGGGGGAGGAGTGGGCCCCTCCACCCGGCTGGACTAAGGTGACACCTGCGGGGACTGTAACCCTGTTCCCCCCGCAAAACGCTGCACGAGATCCTGCAGTCCTCCCGCCAAAATTGCGCAGCTGCGCATCTGTACCGGAAGTGGCAGGTTTATTATCTGACCCTTGCGGGCCAGCCGCTGAGTCCCCAGCCTGCGGTGCGGCCCTGACATCTGCCGAATCCCCCCCATCCCTCACAGCCAACAAACTACCCAATGCAGCATTGAAAGATGTAGTAGATAAAGAGGCAGACTTACCAGGCTGACCAGGGGAGACCCCAACAGCCACCGCTCCCGCATCTACCGGGGCTGGCTGGTTCCACGACTCTTCCTCCTCAGAGCATGACAGCTCTCCCTCGGAGCGCTCTCCTGGAAGCTGCTGCTCCTCCGCTTTTAGCACCCCAGGTGTGGAGGGCCTGGATGCCGAGGACCCGTGCCGGTGTTGGCCCTCCTTGCAGCACCGGATCCGCCCCCCGCATGGCTTATGAGTTGTTCCGCCCTTTCATTGCTCCTACAGGGGGAACTGGCCTGGTGTTGGAGCCGCTGGCCACGACTGGCGCTGGCACGGCAGCCATGGTTGATCGTCGCAGGGACCCCCCTTGCTGCCGCGTCAGAGGGGGCGGAGTCTGCTGGCTTCCGACAGTGACGCCGAGCGGGTGGGGGTGGAGTTTGAACACGACCCGCTGCCTCACTCGTAGAGCCTCACCTCTGAGGATTCCGTCCAGGCGATCCACCTGTTGCAGCTGATGGTGGCCCAGCAGGTGTGCCTGACGGGTCCCGCACGGGGCTCCTGACCTGGCTCAAAGCTTGGGGGGGATGTACCTGGGGGAAAAACACTCCGGAGGCCAAGACCTCCGCACGCGTGAGAGTTCCCGCCCCCGACCCGGATGCCTGCTTCTTCACCTGCAGACCCTCCACTAATGCCCGAGAGCCCCGCCTCCCCCTTAAGTAAACTACCAGACCCCTCCTTTTCCTGCTTTTTTTCTCAGCCATCCTCTCTCCTTCCTACTTCTATAACTTTAACTTTCTTAACCCATTCATTGCCTCCCCTTCTCACTCTGTCATGCCGGCCCTT
This sequence comes from Aquarana catesbeiana, assembly GCF_042186555.1. Classification (NCBI taxonomy): domain Eukaryota; kingdom Metazoa; phylum Chordata; class Amphibia; order Anura; family Ranidae; genus Aquarana; species Aquarana catesbeiana. The sequence continues at coordinate 49,230,356 of NC_133331.1, read as the reverse complement.
CACTATTTCCATTACATTCCTATTGCTCCGGGCCTCACTATCTAATCTGGTAAGTGAAATGACCAAAGGTTTGGTGGGCAAAATATTCTATATTATTTATTTTTTTTTTTTTTGCTGATGACATGAGTGCAAGAGGGTTGATCTTCCTGAAGGTGTTGGTACAGACTAAACATTTTTAAAATTACTTTCAAGTCTCAGGAAACCTCTGCTAATAATTATATCTACAGCTCAAGGTACATTGTCATGAACAGTGATACATTAAGAATGCCACATTCCTTATTCTCTGAAGTATTTGCTAGACCAGGGGTAGGCATCCTTTTGAGCACAGTGGGCCAAAAAATGTTTTCAAAGAAATTGAGAGTGTCGATTATATATATATATATATATATATATATATATATATATATATATATATATTTTAGCAAAAAAATGTCAACTTCACACTCTAAATCACAAAAAAGTAAGCCCGGAGCAAAAACAAAGAAAATAGGCAGAGGGCGGGCATGACAGGGTTAATAGGGGAACTTGGTGGTAGAAAAGAGTATGTAAGGAGGCTTGTGATTGGTGGCAGGGGTGATTGGGGGCGGAGCAGAGTTAACTGAGCTGGAGGAAAAATCCCTCCCCAGCTCAGTTGGTTGAGAGGAACAAGCGTCCCACCCTCCCTCCCTTATCATGTGGTAAGTTTGGTAATTTAAGGGATTAAGTGGGTCTTACTGTATTGTATAGCTGAAGTCGTGGCAGTGGCGTGATGTTGGTCTTTGCGGGTGAAGAATTAAACCCCAGATATGTAAGAGATCGGGACCCATCGCTAGTATGAGGCCCGTTGGAGATATTTCAGCTAACAAGGGTTTTAGCTTGAATTGGTTATTGGTGCACTGCGGGCTATTGGTTGGTTGTTTCCGAGCTAGCTTGTCAGCTGGAGGCCTATTTTTTAGTTATAGTACCGCAGTGCCTGAGTGTTTTGAGTTTTTAAGTTTGGTGGGTTTTTCCCTGCAAAGACCAACGGGAGTTGTAGTTAAAAAGGATATGTCAGGTGTTTATACGGTTATGTTATGTTGATGTTAAATTATTATTATTATTTGTTTATGTTTAATAAAGATAATTGGCTGCTACGGCCAATATTTTACTCCATATAGGTGTGGTCTCAATTATTGGGGTAGAAGGTTGGGGTATGCAGCTAGTGGTTGGTTGGTAAAAGGGGGGTAAGCAAGTGACATCTGTTATACAGTAGTCAAGGATTTTTTTAATGAAGTAAATGCTGCAAACTACTTTACTAGTGAGAAATTAACATCCTGCACTCTCACGCCTCAGATCAGCCCCAATTCCTGAAACTCCACACCTCAGATCACTGTCCCCTAGGGTGACCACATTTCCAAACTGCCATTCAGGGACAATTTTGCCAACGACTGTGGGGGGTGTTTTGAATGTAGTCTCGGAGTTGACGGGGATTTCAGGGGCGAGTGATTTGCCAGGTGAATGGCTTTAGCACTTATATCATCCCAACACCATGCTTGATATGGTGTCAGGATGATCAAATCATATTATTTCCATTACTACATTGTAATATATAATGAAATAGTTCAACTCACCATAATGCAAAATCATTGGGAACCCTGAGCTTGTCACCTGCCACTAGATGCAGCATGTCACTTGCCACTGTGGCAGTGCGGCCCGGGGACCTGTTTTAGATCATGCTGGAGTGGGCCCAGAGAAGATAGAGGAGGGGGGTGGCAGTGGCTTTGCTAGGGTTGGTGTCACCCCACCGGTGCGGTAAAACATGGTGTCACCCCCTGCCAAGTAAAGTACCCCCTCAGTACAGACCCCCCCTCATTAAGTATAGACTCCCCTCCCTCAGTACAGACCCCCCTCCCCAATAAGTACAGACCCCCCACTAAGTACAGACCCCCCTCCCTCAGCATAGATCCCCCCCTCAGTACAGACTCCCCCCAATATGTATAGACCCCCCTCAGTACAGACCCCCCCCCAGTATAGATCCCACTCAATCAGTACAAACTCCCCCCGGCTCAGGCGGGTTTGGCTGTGCTGGGGGGGGGCAGTCTCAGCTCCCCTCGGCTCGGGTGGGCTTGGCTGTGCTTGGGGGGGCGGTCTCAGCGCCCCTCGGCTCGGGCCGGCTCGGCTGTGCTCGGGCGGGGGGGGGGGCGGTCTCAGCTTCCCTCGGGTCGGACGGGTTTGGCTGTGCTCGGGTGGGGGGGCGGTTTCAGCTCCCTCTCAGCTTGGCTGTGCTCGGGCAGAGGGGCAGTCTCAGCTCTCCTCGGGTGGACGCTGGAGGCAGATGGAGCTGGAGGTAGAGCGAGCGCCAGCGCTATAGCAGGGTTTGCAGCGGTCTCAGCTCCCCTTGGCTCGGGCAGGTTCGGCTGTACTCGGGCGGGGGGGCGGTCTCAGCTCCCCTCGGCTTGGCTGTGCTCGGGCAGAGAGGCGGTCTCAGCTCCCCTTGGCTGGACGCTGGAGGCAGATGGAGCTGGAGGCAGAGCGCCAGCGCTATAGCAGGGTTTGCTCGCTCTCGGGACCCGGGACAGACCTTATCTGTCCTAACACTGTACCCCCCTGCTCCTCTGCCCCACCACTGTAACCCCCTTCTCATCTGGCCCAACACTTAACCCCCCCTCATCTGCTCTACCACAGAAATCCCCTGTTCATCTGCCCCATCACTGTACCCCCTTGCTCTTCTGTCCCACCACTGTAACCCCCTGCACATCTGCTCCACCGCCGTTTCCCCTTGCTCTTCTGTCTCACGACTGAATCGCCTTCGCATCTGTCCTAACACTGAGACCATCTGCCCCACCACTGTAACCCGCTTTCTCATCTGCCCCACCAATGTACCTCTTGCACATCTGTCTCACCTCTGTACTCCCCTGCTTTCCTGCCCCACCTCTGTTTCTCCTGCTCTCCTGCCCCACCAATGTAACCCCCTGCTCATCTGTCTCATTAATACACCTTCCACTGCTCTACCCCTCCTGCTTTTCTGTCCCACCACTGAACCCCCCTTCTCATCTGCCCCAACACTAACCCCCCCTGCTCATCTGGCCCAACACTGAACCCTCCTGCTCATCTGGCCCAACACTGAACCCTCCTGCTCTTCTGTCCTACAGCTTAACCCTCTTCTCTTCCACCACTGTACCTCCCTGCCCATCTGCTCCACCTCTGTACCTTCCTACTCATCTGCTCCACCGCTGTACCCTCTTCTCATATGTGATATGCAGAGTGGTGAAAGGAAGCAGAGATGAGACACATCTACCTGTCCTGGCACACTCATCCTGCTGATCCAACTCTCGCATCCAGCCCATGTGCTTCTATGTGATTTCACATACAAGCATTTGGAATGTATGCGCAATGATGAGCTCAGGTCAGGGACATTTTCTGAAAGCAGTGGGCCTGTGTGCAGGATCATAAGTTGGGCCCCCGCAGCTGAGAAAGTGCGGCGCTCTGCGCCACAGGAAAAGTTGGGTGTGATTTTCATTGCGTTGAATAATGGCTGTGGCTTAAAGGCATACAGAGTACAGGAGTTCAGTAGTAAGTGACGCAAAGGTTCAGGAATAGTTTCAACAAAGTTCCCAGAAGATCAACAGTAATTCCACATACTGTCACCTGATTGGGGTTTTCTCAATAACAATGAAATCCCTTCTTTCTGAGAATGGTAGTGGCCACCAAACGAGGCATCTTCCTCTAGATGGTGGACCAGGCTAGCATGACTGTGATTGGCTTTAGCAGTGGCCAATGACAGTCCTCCTCCTCCTTGAAACAGGGACTGCCCCCCCCCCCACCAGCAGAACTGCACCTGATCTCTTCCCCATCACAAAAGCTGACGATCGCAGCTACAGCAAAGTTAGAGAACCAAACAATGTTTCCCATCTTTTAAAATGTGTGGGGGCACAGTGCCTCCCACTCAGTGCAGGTGTGGCGTGAAGAACTCAAAAATGGGAATGCATTAGTGCGTCAGAAGCTGTGTCTCACTGACCCTTCCCTGCACTGCATTCCCTTACATTATTGGCTATTGGAAAAGGGCCCCTTTCCACTGGTGGTCAATGGGAAAGATGCTCCTTATGCTGGTTTTCACTGGAAAGAATGCCTTCAATTGGTGTAAAGTATGCCACCTTGCAGATAGCTAAAAAAAAGATTATTGGTGTCAGTGGTTAGATTCCTGAGCAGCTATAAATTGCTCATATCCCAGAGACCCCCACCAGCAAATCCTTACTTGACCCTTATCCAAGGGTCTTGGTTCTGTCTTCAAAAGCATCAGTAACTGGTGATTCAGATGGCTCCACAGAGGGAGCATAGACTTAAGATTAAATAAAGGGGAGGGGGGAATTTCTGGGACTTTAGGTGAGGCACATATGTGGTGTGCCTCCATCCCTAGTACATGTATGTAACAAAAGAGAATGAAGAGTGGGACTTTGAATGAGGTTGCTGACCATGTGGAGGTAGATTGAAACAAATGCAAGTTTAATTGATCAAAAACATTGTATAGAACATGGCAATATTAAAAACCACATAAACAATGGTATACTAATTCATATGTAGTCCACCCACACGTAACATACAGGTGTGGCATGGATAAAAGTTTTTTTTCATAGGTATGATAATTTCTAAAACAATTATTACATTGCATTGGATGAATTTATATATATATACATATATCATATGAGCAGCACTGGCAGCAAGAGTAATGCCCCGTACACACGGTCGGACTTTGTTCGGACATTACGACAACAAAATCCTAGGATTTTTTCCGACGGATGCTGGCTCAAACTTGTCTTGCATACACACGGTCACATAAAGTTGTCGGAAAATCCGATCGTTCTAAACACGGTGACGTAAAACACGTACGTCGGGACTATAAACGGGGCAGTGGCCAATAGCTTTCATCTCTTTATTTATTCTGAGCATGCGTGGCACTTTGTCCGTCGGATTTGTGTACACACGATCAGAATTTCCGACAACGGATTTTGTTGTCGGAAAATTTTATAGCCTGCTCTCAAACTTTGTGTGTCGGAAAATCCGATGGAAAATGTGTGATGGAGCCTACACACGGTCGGAATTTCCGACAACAAAGTCCTATCACACATTTTCCGTCGGAAAATCCGACCGTGTGTACGGGGCATAAGAGTAGATAAGACAATGGGACCATAATTGATACCTCAAAATCAAAAATTGATAGTCTATCATAGACTTAAGATGGGTAACAATTGGGTTGCGTAAAATTGTCAGGTTTCATGGCTTCTCCTGGAGGTTCTTAGAAATAACGGGGAGGGCAAGAGACAGCCACCATTTTACCTCTGCTGGCCTTTGTGGCTCACACACTTGGACAGATTCCTTAGAAAAAAAAAAAATCAGTGGGTTTGAGGAGTTTATGGTATAGGCATCACACCTAGAAGTAAGCTGGCTTAGGACTACAGGGTCATCATCCCACATGTGCACCTAAAGCTACCTGAAGAAAATTAGTGCTGTTCTTCTGATCCTATTTATACCACAGGCAGGCAGCTACAGTATTTACAGTTAGTGTAGTGCGTCCTCTGCACAGTGTGCACATAAAAGCTACCCGGAGACAATTGCTGTTGTTCTGCTCCTATTAATACCGCAGGCAGCTACAGTATTTACAATTAGTGTACTGTGTCCTCTGCGCAGTGTGCACCTAAAGCTACCTGAATAAAATTGGTGGTGTTCTTCTGATCCTATATTAATACCACAGGCAGGCAGCTTCAGTATTTACAGTTAGTGTACTGTGTCCTCTGCACAGTGTGCACCTAAAGCTACCTGTATAAAATTGGTGGTGTTCTTCTGATCCTATTAATACCACAGGCAGGCAGCTACAGTATTTACAGTTAGTGTAGTGCATCCTCTGCACAGTGTGCACCTAAAGCTACCTGGAGACAATTGCTGTTGTTCTGCTCCTATTAATACCATAGGCAGGCAACTACAGTATTTACAGTTAGTGTACTGTGTCCTCTGCACAGTGTGCACCTAAAGCTACCTGAAGAAAATTAGTGGTGTTCTTCTGATCATATTAATACCACAGGCAGACAGCTACAGTATTTACAGTTACTGTAGTGCGTCCGCTGCACAGTGTACACCTAAAAGCTACCTGGAGACAATTGCTGTTGTTCTGCTCCTATTAATACCACAGGCAGGCAGCTACAGTATTTACAGTTAGCGTACTGTGTCCTCTGCACAGTGTACACCTAAAGCTACCTGAATAAAATGGGTGGTGTTCTTCTGATCCTATTAATACAACAGGCAGGCAGCTACAGTATTTACAGTTAGTGTGCTGTGTCCTCTGCACAGTGTGCACCTAAAGCTACCTGAATAAAATTGGTGGTGTTCTTCTTAATAGGATCACTATTAATACCACAGACAGGCAGCTACAGTATTTACAGTTAGTGTACTGCGTCCTCTACTCAGTGTGCACCTAAAGCTACCTGAAGAAAATTGCCTTTGTTCTGCTCCTATTAATACCACAGGCAGGCAGCTACAGTATTTGCAGTTAGTGTACTGCGTTCTCTGCACAGTGTGCACCTAAAGCTACCTGAAGACAATTGCTGGTGTTCTCATACTCATAATACTACAGGCAGGCAGTTGATTCTGCTAGCTGCAGTATCAGTATATATATACATCCCAGCTTTGTGCAGCTACATCTCACCGCAGGCCATTAGTATGTCTGGAAGGCCAACAAGGAGAGGCAGATAGTCACAAGCCAATAAAAGAGGGCAAGCAGGCTCTGTGTCTGGAGGCAACAGTGCTGGTCGTGGAGACGGTGCATCCTCATCAGCACGTGGCCGTGGGACACGCTTGTCCTTTTTTTTGGCAGCTGGCCGCATTGAGCTGCAACATGCGGAAGACTTGGTAGAGTGGATGACCAAGCCATCCTCATCCTCCTCATCCTCTCTCGCCCAGGCTCAGGGTACTTTGTCTGGCAAAGCAGCTGCCAACGCGGCCTCTTCCCCCGGCTCAATGGCATCAGTCACTCCTTCCCTAGCCCCACCATGTCCTCCTGAGGAGTCCCCCGAACTGTTTGACCACAGTGTTGGGTACATGCTCCAGGAGGATGCCCAGCGTTTTAATGGCTCCGATGATGGTACCCAGCTAGAGGAAGGCAGTAACATGAGCCCAGAGAGAGGGGATGCAAAGAAGGACAGCAATCTGGCAGTAATGTTCCCCCAGCTGCAGCATACTGCCAGCTTTGCTCCAGTGATGAGGAGGGAGGGGATGATGAGGTCACTGACTCCACGTGGGTGCCTGATAGGAGAAAGGAGGAGGAGGAGGCACATCACCAACGAGGCATGACGCCCTCCAGGGGCCAGCTTAAGGGGAGCACACCGACTGCATCACACCGAAGAGCTCCACATGTGCAGGGTGCTGCTGTCTCTGTGCGTTATTCCAAAAGTTCTTTGGTGTGGGCCTTTTTTGAGATGAGTGCATCAGATCCCACCGCTGCTATTTGCAACATATGTCTCAAGTATATCTCTCGTGGCCAAAACATCTCCCGCTTGGGCACCACATGCTTGACCAGACATATGTTGACCTGCCATGCAGTTTGTTGACAAGCGTACCTAAAAGACCCACACCACAGAACAAAGAGGACCTCTCCTTGCTCGTCATCAGCTGGGATCTCCAACCCCACTATACCTTCAGTCCTCTCTGAGACCTGCACTGAGAGGAATGAAGGTGTAGAATTAGGTGTGTCACAGCCAAGTACTTGGGGGCAATCTGCTATCGGTTCACCAACGTCAGATTGTACCAGGCAAATTTCCCTGCCCCAGCTGCTGCACCACCGAAAGAAGTTTGCTCCTAGCCATCCACATGCCCAGCGGTTGAATGCTAGCTTGGCTAAATTGCTAGCACTTCAACTGCTGCCTTTTCAGTTGGTAGACTCTGCCCCCTTCCTTCCTCAGTGGCAGGTTCCCAAATGCCACTTTTTCTCACGGAAGGCCATTCCGGCTCTCTACCGGCATGTGGAAGGCAATGTCTTGGCCTTGCTGGACAGGGCGGTCAGCGGTAAGGTGCATATTACCGCTGACTCATGATCCAGCAAGCATGGACAGGGACGTTACCTATCTTTCACCGCGCACTGGGTGACTCTTCTGGCAGCTGGGAAGGATGCAGGACAAGGTGCAGTAGTGTTGGAGGTTGTTCTGCCACCATGCCTCCAAAATACTACTAGTGGTGATTCTGCCACACCTCTCTCCTCCACCCCCTCCTCTTCTTCTTCCTCCATGGCCTCTTCCTGTGCTGATTTGACTTCGGAACCAGCGGTGCTCCACAGGCGTTCAAGGGGCTATGCAAGCACTCAGGCCAAAAGATGCCATGCGGTGCTTGAGCTGGTGCGCTTGGGGGACAGGAGCCACACTGGGGCAGAGATTCTGTCAGCTCTGCAGGGGCAGGTTCAGAGGTGGTTGATGCCCCACCAGCTTAAGGCAGGCATGGTGGTTTGCGACAATGGCACCAACCTCCTCTCCGCCCTCCGACAGGGACAACTGACCCATGTGCCCTGTTTGGCTCACGTCCTTAACTTGGTGGTGCAGCGGTTCTTGGGCAGGTACCCGGGCTTACAAGATGTCCTGAGGCAGGCCAGGAAAGTCTGTGTGCATTTCCGCAGGTCATATAATGCCAGTGCTCAGCTGGCTGACCTCCAAAAGGAATTTAACCTGCCCAAGAACCGCCTAATCTGTGACATGCCCACCAGGTGGAACTCAACGTTGGTCATGCTGCAGCAGCTGCACACGCAGCAGAGGGCCATCAATGAGTACCTGTGTGACTATGGCACCAGGACCGGATCGGGGGAGCTTGTTTTTTTTCCCCACGCCAGTGGGCCATGATCAGGGATGCATGCACTGTCCTTTCACCATTTGAGGAGGCCACGAGGATCGAGCAGTGACATTGCATGCATCAGTGACACTGTCCCCCTTGTCCACCTGTTGGAGCACACAATGCGTGGAATAATGGACAGGGCACTTGAGGCAGAACAGAGGCAGGAAGAGGAGGACTTCCTTAGCTCTCAAGGCCCCCTTTTTTCCAGACAGTGTTCCTGCGTGCCCGCCGATCACACAGGAAGAGGACGAGGAGGAGGAGGAGGAGGAGGAAGAGGAGGATTGTGTCAGCATGGAGGTGGAGCCTGGCACTCAGCATCAGCAGCAGTCTTTAAGGGATCATTTACAGTCCCAAGAAACCCATGGACTTGTACGTGGCTGGGAGAAGGTGGCTGCGGATCATGTCGTCCTTAGTGACCCAGAGGACTCCGGACCGAATGCCTCAGCAAACCTATGCTGCATGGCCTCCCTGATCCTGCAAAGCCTGCGGAAGGATCCTCGTATTCGTGGTATCAAGGAGAGGGATCAATACTGGCTGGCAACCCTCCTTGATCCACATTACAAGGGTAAGGTTGCGGACCTTATCTTGCCATCGCAGAGGATGAAACATCTTCGGGAGGCCTTGCAGAAAGGTCTGTGCAACGCTTTCCCAGAGACTGGGAGGTTACAAACTCCTGTTCCTGGATAACGTGTTGCTGAGGCTTCGATCAGTCAAAGAAGGAGCGGTGGAGAAGGTGGCCGTCTGACTGATGCGTTCAGACAATTTTTTGGTCCGCAGCCCCAAGAAATGATCGGTTCCAGCAACCATCGCCAGCGTCTGTTTTACATGGTGTAGGAATACCTAGGGGTAAGATCTGACTTGGACACCTTTCCCACCGAAAATCCTCTGGGTTACTGGGTCTTGAGGATGGATCACTGGCCAGAGCTTGCACAGTATGCAATTGAGTTACTGGCCTGTCATGCATCCAGCGTTCTTTCGGAACGCACATTCAGTGCTGCTGGAAGTTTTGTAACCGATCACAGGGTGCGCCTGTCCACCGATTCGGTCAATCGACTGACCTTCATAAAATGAATCAGTCTTGGATCACCACCAGCTACCAAGCACCTGATGCTGATGTAACCAAATAATTTTTTTGAAATGTCAGATCCCTTCAAGACTGCCTATGCTGATGCTGAGTTACTATCCTGTTATGCTGAGTGACTATCCTCTTCCTCCTCAATGATCATGCTGATAGCTTGTTTACAATTTCTCTTTATTAATTTTCATATAAAACAATCATTTATATCAACAACATCCCAATTAGACATAAACAATTCCACAGTGTATACTTCATACTTCAATTTACATAATAATTTTCCCTTTTTTTTACAAACTGTGAAAGCATTCCTATCTAAGACCTTTTTCTACCTTACAATCTTATCCCTCCTTCCCACCCCCCCAATTTCTATATCTACATCCATACCACTTTCATGCAAAACAAAACAAAACATACAAACAAACATCCAATTCCATATCCCAGAGTGAAAATGCAAAAAAAAAAAAAAAAAAAAAAAGGAGGGGTTACTATCCTCCCTCTCCTCTTCCTTCCCTCTCTCCCTCCGTTCCCTCTATATTTTATTATAGATATTCTAATATTTCTCTTGATGACCGAAACTCGTCCCAACTTTGCCAGATTTTTGGTAATTGGTTTATTATATATCCTTCCTCCCTTATCTGTTTTTCCATATATTGAATTTCATTCATTTCACATATCTAGTCTGCTATTGTTGGACTCCTTGTTTTTCTCCAATTTCTTGCTATTATTGTTCTTGCTGCGGATGTCATATGGATAATGATATCTTTTTTAATTGTCTTTATTGATTTTGGTATTAGAGACAGTAACGAGATTTCCAAACTTGGGGTTATCTCTACTCCTGATACCTTATAACAAATCTGAAATATCTTGTTCCAGAAACCTCTCACTAGGGGGCATCCATACCATATGTGCTCCGTTGTTCCGTTTTCTATTTCGCAACTCCAGCATAAGTCTGTATTTCCTTTATTTATTAATTTTAGGGTGACTGCACTCCTATACCATCTCATTACTATTTTGTAATTTCATGGTGATAGCTTGTAAGAATATTTTTGGTTCTGGGCGCCGCCACCAGTGGCTAAGGCCCAATTTTTCAGCCCCTGTTTAACAGGGGCGTGTAATTAAAATTTTTGTTGCAATATTTTGCAAGGAGGGTTCATTGCTGCACTCAACTAGAGTATTTGTGAGGGGTTGCAGTGTTGTGGCACCAGCACCAGTGCCTAAGGCCCAATTTTTTAGCCCCTGTTTAACAGGGGCGTGTAATTACAATTTTTGATGCAATACTTTGCAGCAGGGCTCGTTCCTGCGCTCCAACTAGAGTATCTGTGAGGGGTTGCAGTGTTGTGGCACCAGTGCCTAAGGCCCAATTTTTCAGCGCCTGTTTAACAGGGGCGTGTAATTACAATTTTTGATGCAATATTTTACAGGAGGGCTCATTGCTGCGCTCCAACTAAAGTATCTCCGAGGGGTTGCAGTGTTGTGGCACCAGTGCCTAAGGCCCAATTTTTCTGCCCCTGTTCAACAGGGACATGTAATTACAATTCTTGATCTAATATTTCACAGCAGGGCCCGTTTCTGCGCCCACCAAGAGTAACTGTGAGGACTTATGCCCCGTACACATGGTCGGAGAGCAGGATATACAATTTTCCAACAACAAAATCCATTGTCGGAAATTCTGATCGTGTGTACACAAATCCGACGGACAAAGTGCCACGCATGCTCAGACTAAATATAGGGATGAAAGCTATTGGCCACTGCCCCGTTTATAGTCCCAACGTACGTGTTTTACGTCACCGCGTTTAGAACGATCGGATTTTCCGACAACTTTGTGTGACCGTGTGTATGCAAGACAAGTTTGAGCCAACATCCGTCGGAAAAAATCCTAGGATTTTGTTGTCGGAATGTCCGAACAAAGTCCGACCATGTGTACGGGGCATTACAGTGTTGTGGCACCAGCACCACCACCACCAAAGGCCCAATTTTTCTGACCCTGTTCAACAGGGGCATGTAATTACAATTCTTGATCTAATATTTCACAGCAGAGCCCGTTCCTGCGCCCACCAAGAGTAACTGTGAGGGCTTACAGTGTTGTGGCAACACCAACACCTAAGGCCCCAATTTCTGCAGAGTATATAGGGCAGGCCCCTACTTTCAAACATCCAACTTACAAACGACTCCTACTTGCAAACGGAAGGAGACAACAGGAAGTGAGATAAAATCTACCCCTAGGAAGGGAAATTCTCTCCTGTAAGAGTTAATATGGGATAAACGTGTCTCCTTTCCACTGATGCTTTATCACCAATCCTTGTTTCACTATAAAAACCCAAATTGTCAAAAAACATTTGTCATTGGGACAGAAAGTGAGGTGAAATCTTCTGAAGAGGAGCACAGACAGCAAAACAAATGTCACAGGGGTGATAACCCTTCCCTATGTTTTCCAAAAAGCGTAAAATAGATTTTTTGACTGGAGCTAAAAACGTTAAAAATGTACCAGTTCAACATTACAAACAGATTCTACTGAACAACAAACCTACAGTCCCTGTCTTGTTTGCACTGCCTGTATACTGCTGTTCAGAGTATATAGGGCCTGGTGGCCCCACAACTTTCTTTTTTTTAATTTGGGTGCGGGGGTTACCCTTAATATCCATACAAGACCCAAAGGGCCTGGTAATGGACTGGGGGGTACCCATGCCGTTTGTCTCACTGATTTTCATCCATTTTGCCAGGACCCGACATTACATTAAAGCCGCAAGCAGTTTTAAATTACTTTTATTCCTTTAAAAATGTCATTTTGTGCAGGGACTGTTCTAAGCACGGGAAACACGTGCCACTTTACAGGCATACTATAGACACCCCCCAGATACGATATTTAAAGGAATAGTTCACTTTTTTTTCACTTTAAGCATCATTAAAATCACTGCTCCCGAAAAAACGTCCCTTTTTGAAACTTTCTTTTGCATTGATACATGTCCCCTGGGGCAGGACCCGGGTCCCCAAACCCTTTTTAGGGCAATACTATGAAAAATTTTCGGTCCGTTCGCAGGTTCTGGTGCGAAGCGAACCGAACCGAACCGGGGGGGGTGTTCGCCTCATCCCTATTTGCAACTCTGTTCAAAAATAGAGAATGTAAGAGGTGTGGTATCTAAAGGTTTGTCTTGGGTTAAAAAGTTTTTTTATTTGGAGATACCTGAAGGTTTCCGACTGTGGTAGATTAGATTGTTCGCATAAGGTCGGGAAGTAATCATGTTAGAGGATTGAAAATATTAGTGTGTTGGTATTAAACCAATTTTAGACCATGCCGAAAAAGAGGTTGGGGATGACCAGGCTGGGTAGAAGGAAGGATTATGGAGGAAGGAAAGAAGAGGATTTTGTTGTGATTGTATTCCGAAACAAGTTTTATCTATCCCAAATGGAAAGGCTATGTTTAGTGTAGGGATTAGTGATAGTTTTTCGTTGTCTAGGAGCAAGCCACAAAAGATTGGCAGTAGATAAAGGGTCACAATCTACTGACTCAAGTGCAACCCATAATGGTATTTCCTTGGTGGCATGGTATTTGGTCAATTGAGCTAAATGAGCCGCATAATAGTATTTTGTAAAATCAGGTACTCCTAAACCTCCTCTGATTTTGGGAGAATATAGAGTATGTTTGGGTAATTGAGGTTTAAGCTTGTCCCAAATGTATTGAATGGTTTTACGTTGGAGAATGTGTAGAAAATGAGATGGGACTGGTATAGGAAGTGCTCTAAATAAATAAAGTATTTTGGGAAGAATAGACATTTTAATGACTAATGGCTAATGGCATTGATGACCAAGTTGAAAGCAACTTAGTAAGTTGTGTTAATAATGGAGGATAGTTGGACATGTAGAGATCTTGCAGTTTGACTGTGAGATTAATACCTAAATATGTTATATGTGTTGTGGACCAGGTAAATGGGAGAGAGTTCTGTAATTGTGATTGGAGTACAGGTGATAATGATATATTTAAAGCTTTGGATTTATGAGGAATGATCGTGAGGCCAGATAAATGTCCAAATTCAGTAAGGATGCTATGAAGGACTGGTGTAGATAATATGGGTTCAGTGAGAAAAATAAAGACATTATCAGCGAATAGGCAAATTTTGTGATGGTGTCCTCGTAGATCAAAACCTCTGATGTTTTTATTGGAACGGATAAGTTGGGCTAAGGGTTCCATTGCTAAAGCGAAGAGGAGTGGGGATAAGGGACAATCCTGACGTGCACCTCTTTCGATGATAAAGGAAACAGAACAAAATCCCGAGTAGGATATAAATGCTTTTGGATACTGATATAAAGTAATTAAATGTATACACTGCGCTAAGAAAAATAAACAAAAATAAACATAAGGAGCCGCTACATACAAAGTGACAACAACCAAACAAATACTGTGCAAAAAAATGTAGCGCATGAATTGTGAAAAAAGTCCCCCGTCTGGGAAACGGCTCGATAATAACACTTAATAAATAGTGTCCACGTCAAAAAAAATGACTCGTAAGTCTCACAACATGGGTGAATAAAGTCCAATAAGTGAAAAAAAAAATTTTATGTGTAAAGTGTCCCACTGGGAATGGTAAGTGAATGTTTACAACAGCAAATGTTCAAACACAGGTAGATCTTTAAGTCTTCCAGAGGAACTGTATCCAACAATTGCATAAATCTTGGTAAAAAATGGTGTGTAAGATACTCTTACCAGATACATTGGACTCCCTTGTCAGCGACAGGGAATCACTCAAGCAGATTGCCTCTCAAGGCCTGGTAGCGGACATCACGACTCAGGGAACCTTCTATATCAAACTCTGCATGGATCTCCCGGGGCCGCCAGGTAGGTCCTCACACAGGATGGTCAAGGTACGGATCCGAAGAGACGGTGCGTCCCGCTTGAAACTGGAGTAGAAACAGGATTTTCTCTCAGATGGTATGTGGAGAAAAAATAAACATGCTCCACATAGTGTAGGTAAGCACGGTGGGTTTTTTTATTGCTAAAAAGCCTGGTTACAATAAAAATGTGATCACAAAATATAAAAACAAAAATGGGCAACAAGGAGGATGCTGATAGCGTCCGACGCGTTTCGATCAATGGATCATCTACTGGGGCATGTTATAAAGTAGAAATCCATCTCAGGAAGTGTGTGCCAAATCCCCATCAAAGAAGTATCGAATTTAAGTAAGGCCAGGAAAGCAAATCAAAAGCCCTTCTAACGTCGAGTGAAAGGAAACATGTTGGAATATTTCGGGTATGTGCTGTGTGAGCTAAAAGTAAAGCACAACGTATGTTGTCTCCTACTTGTCTGGAGGGGATAAATCCTGTTTGGTCTCGATGGTTTAGAGTACCTATAATGGGATTGAGTCTGTTAGAGAGGACCTTAGCTAATAATTTAATATCAATGTTGAGTATTGATATTGGCCTTTAATTAGACCAAGAGGTGTCATCTACGTTCGATTTTGGGATCATGGAAATAGAGGCAACAAGTGATTCCGAACGGAAGGAGTGGCCTGTAAGGAGGGAGTTGAAGGCTTCTACCATGAGTGGGGATAGTAGTGTTGCAAATCTCTTATAATAAGTGGCTGAAAAACCATCTACTCCTGGGCGTTTACGTGGTTTTAGTGATTTTATTGCTGTCTGTATTTCTAATTCAGTTATTGGCTTGTTTAGGGTTTCTTGTTGAGTATGAGAAAGGGAAGGCAGATGAATTGAGGATAGGAGGGTAGTTAATCGTGATTGGTCAAATTTATGGGGGTCTTTATAGAGTTCGGACAATTTTCTTTGAAATTCGTATAACATTTTTTGTGGATTGCTGGTAAAATTATCTTTAGTTAATTTTAGTCTAATGGGTTTCGGGTTATAGGTTTTTTTCCGTAATGCAAGGGCTAAAAATGTATTAGGTTTATTGGCCTTCATACAGAAAGTAGATTTTAGAGTTTTGCTTAGATTTTCGGAGGATCTTTTCCGTTGACTCCGTCAAGAAAAGATCAAGTTCCAAACGTGGTTTGTCATATTGTTTTCTTGTTGAAGGGGAGGGAGCGGTTTGGAAATTCTCTGAAGCTTCGTTGAATGCAGCTTCTAGTTTTTTTTGTAGCAGTTGCTTCTGTTTATGGAAATGAGAGGCTTGACTTATACAAACCCCTCTGATACATGGTTTTAGTGCTTCCCAACGAGTCAGGGGGTTTGTATCATCAGTACTGTTATTCGCTATGTAATCTTTAATAGCTATCTCTATTTTCTGTCTATATGTGGGACTTGCTAATAACTTATTATTAATGTACCAAGTTCTGTGATTTGGTCTTGGAATTAGAGATAAAAAGGGATGTCATAACCATGTTATGATCAGACCATGTACATGGTATAATGTTCGAGTTTAGAATATATACAGAGAGATTGACTTTGATTAAGAGGTGATCTATGTGTGAAAATTGTTTGTGAGGATAGGAATAATGGGTGTATTGTTGTTTAGCTGGGTTTTGTTTTCTCCAAGTATCAAGAAGAGAATATTGGTTAATATTGTTGATAGGAGTGATGGTGATTTGTGATAGGTGTTGGGGATTTGTCTAAGAATGGATATATTGTTTGATTTGAGTCTCCACCTAATATAAGAGTGCCACGGTTATGTTTTTCTACCACAGAAAAAGATGGGATAGAAATGATAGTGAATTGTTTGTTTGGAGCATAAAAAGAAACTATTGCAATTTCAGTATCTTGTAGGAGACCAGATAAGAGTATATATATCGACCTTCAGGGTCTTTAATTTCCATCTGAAGCGTAAATGGTGTTGTATAATGAAAGGCAATCAGTACACCTCTTTGTTTGGTGTCAGCTGATGAGGTGTAAACTTGGGGATATTTACAACTAAAGAATTTTGGAAAGGATTGAGTTGAAACATGTGTCTCTTGTAAACACACCACATGTGCATTTAGTTTTGAAAAGGATCAAAAAGCTTTGGTATGTTTTGGGGGTGAATTAAGGCCTTGTACATTGAGCGTTATTATGTTTAGAGGTGCCATTATTGGAGTTGAGAAAAAAATATATAAATATTATTTCAGGTGTAATTGAGATAGTTTGTGTAAAAATCTCTCTGAAAGTATTGGGGTGATAATGGTTAGTGAGAGAGTAGTGAAAAGTGAGGATTGAGGATGAGGTTAGTCAGTATATTGAGTTTATATATTCAGTTAATAACATAAGAAGCTTGTATTAAAACTAAGGAGAAGGTGGCTCCTAAATTGAGCAAGTATCCACAGGGTGGTGAAAGAACACCAACCTATGAGTACAATTTGTCCAAAGAGTGTCCAAACTAAACCGTTGGATACTCAAGGTTGTATTAGAGGTGCAGTGGCTGTCTCCGGGACTACGAAAGCCATCAAATGTGTGATTTGAAAACAAACATGGAAACAATCAAGTCTCAAGTACTGTAAATATTTGAGGTAACAAGTGTGGATCCAGTTGTTATGGTTAAGTAAACCAGGTTGTTTATTCTAGAACATTGTTTCAGTTAATGTGTAAGTAGAATTAAATCATTGTTTTAGAATAGGATCCGAGAAACAAATGCACGACCATTGTAGTCCAGATTTACCCATTTTCCTTTTACTGCTATACCACTTAACTAGAATCTAGACTCTATACCAGTTATCAGAATCTAGACTGTCTGATGTGAAGGTGCAGTAAAATTGTCACCAAGGCAGATGATAGGGTAAACAGTTTGTAGAGCAGTGTACAGGGGTGAGCAGGGCAGAGGATGGGAGGTCAGCAGGGGAGTGTACAGAAGTAAGTAGGGAAGAAGACAGGGGGTCAGCAGAGCAGAGGAGAGTAGTCAGCAAAGTAGAGGACAGGGGTCAGTAGGACAGTGTACAGGGATCAACAGGGCATAGGACTGAGATCAGCAGAGCATAGAACAGAAGTCAGCAGGGCAGAGGATGGGGCCAGCAGGGCAGTGTACAGGGGTCAGCAGGATAGGGGAGAGGGGCACTGCTGACAGGACAATCAGCAGAGCTGCTCCTGTCCACACAGCACATATCTGAGATAATATTCTTTTACAGACACAACCCAGATCAGTACCATATGTAGCTGGCTGCTGCACCTGTGCTGCTGTTCCAATCTCATTTCACAGGTTAGAACAGCAACACAGCAGGTAGCTACACACTGTGCAGATGGAGGCTGTATTTGTAAGAGAATGTAATCTCAACTACAATGAATAAAGAAAGATTTGGGACTTTAAATGAGACGTGCGAGTCTCCATCCCTGTGTATATAAAAGAGAAGGGTTTTTGGGACTTTGCGTGAAGTGGGTATGTGTGGCTAAAAGATCAGTTAATTTGTGCAAAAAAATGTTTTATGAGGATGTTGGCACAATATCATAATATATGCCCAAATGAATGGGCTGAACAGTCTCATAATTAACAAACAATACAGGGCAGGTTTGCCCATAGTAATTTGCCCATTTTGGGGGATTCACTGATATATAAAAAATTTTATATAATTTTTCCTTGCAATTGGCATTCCCTTATGTGGTGGAGTTTGGGCTATTCCTTGTGACTCTGGGTTGTTTGGCTATCCTATCCTTGTTGTCTATCACCCGGGAGCTGCGAGGCATGTGAGGATGCCTTTCCTCTCCCCCTCATCTGCTTCCGCAGGTGTGGGGGATTGGGCGGGCTGGTCCCTCCATGCGTCGGCGGAGGTTGCCAACCTCCCGCAGCATTTTTTACTGACAAAACATGGAAAATGTACTGGAGGAGCACATTTTTTACTGGCAACCTGAGAAATTACAATTATTATTGAAAATTAGTGAATATTTAAACAGTATAAACATGGTATGGAAACACTAACAATACCTATAACAAAGTAATTTTCTTGATTTGCACTTAAAAAGTCAACACAGCATTAAATTATCAGCCCCTGATATTTACCGGCAGTTGTAAAAAAAAATCACAGATTTTTACAAACTGTCAGTAAATTTACTGGTGGTAGGCAACCCACTCGGTGCCATGCCTCCTTGTCTTGCGTGTGACGTCTTAGTTCTAGTGCTGGCGCTGTGTTTTCCATCCGGTCCAACATAAGGATTTTGGTGTCTTCACCTGCTGTGGGCGTCGTTTGCTGCTCATTGGGGTGATGCTTCTTTTCCTCCTTGATTGTACTGCGTGATGTTGGGAGGAGCCTGCGGGGTATGCCGGATGCATATAATGCCCCCATTCCGTGATATCCTGTCTCTAGGCAGCACATTCACTTCACAACGCATATCCAATGGGTCATTCTCTATCACATCACAAGGTACTGTAATTTTTACATGGCCATAGCTTATGTTTTCAGATTTTCACTTTTTTTATGCTATCAGTTTTTTTTTTTTGTTTTTCGTTTTCCCCACAATGTACATGGTGTTTTTTCCATCTCAACACCAGACATACAACATTTGCATATGAAGCTTTAATTTTTTTGGGGGTGGGTTCAAGTCATCATTATTATTATTTTTTACCATATATTTTTTAACACATTATTCATTTTTCATCTATACTATCACATACTTAGTATATTTTATTCAATATTTGAGAACTTGAACCCCCACACATCACTAGTGTGGACACATCCCTTCTTCCTATGGGGACCAGGTTATGCGTCCGTCCGGTCTTCCCCAGTGGGCTCTTACCTCATCTCCCAGAAGTGACATATTTGGCAGTCTGCAGTTTCTGGTCCCATGTGGTCTATGCTCCACCGGCATTTAAGTATCTATTTGGGAGGAATGGCCATCCCTCCTCCCTCATTTTTACATATACCTTCTTTAATTAATGTACATTGAATTTTATTGATTTATTCATATATTTTGTTTGTAGACTTTGATGCACCTGCCCCTGAAGAGTGTTTTTCACACGAAACGCTATGCACCTACTTGTTTTTATAGAAGATTTTTACATACAGAAGTCAGTAGACGATGTGCATTTTGGAATGCTGTGTACTTATGTATGATCATTGCTTTTTATCATATTATGGGTTGCTATATTGCCTTCAATGTGTTCATCATTGTTTGTTAATTATGAGACTGTTCAGCCCATTCATGTGGGCATATATTATGATACTGTGTAAACATCCTCATAATAAATGTTTTTGCTCAAATTGACTGATCTTTCGGCCACACATACCCACCTCACGCAAAGTCCCAAAAACCCTTTCTCTTCAATCTCAATTACAGTATTAGCTGTGTGGGGGGACAGGATCTGCTGAGTGCCCTGTGCAGGAATAGGAGGAGGTTAACGGACCAGGAATGGGATCCATGCAAATATATGTGCATTTATTATTTTTTTAAAGGTGGACTTGGCCTTTAAATGGGACTCTGTTTGTGCATGCATACACTGAACATTTTTTAAATGAGCACCAGTAGGGTTACAACTATCCTTGAATGGTGTGAGACACATTGTTTTTAAATGATTTTGAGAAAAGGATTTAAATATTTGACAAATGTGCGTAGTTCTGAAAACAATATTGAAAAACTTGGAAAAATTGTCCTTAATATAAAGTGCTGCCTTCTCTTTTCACATATAATTGAAAAGTATATTTAGGTCTGTTGTTTTTAGTTTAGTTTAGTTTTATCTCTCTGATGTAACATTTCTCCCCCCCCCCCCAGACGTATTTATAGTTTCAGAGACATCTAGTGAGTCCCATTTCCAGAGCGGCAGCTGTGGAATTGTACAAGGTAAGTGCTGATCACCAATATCCAAATAACGACAGTGCAGATGTACAATTACCTCTGAGAGAAGCTGAAATTTCAGGATCAGTTGTGATTCTCTGTACGGTAGCACAAATGTGCCCATGGCAGACTGATAGGGATGAGCACCAAATTTGGTGAAATTGATTTAGCTGCAAAGTTTACAATGTTTCTATTGTCAAAATGTAGCCAAATTAGCATCCCCTAATTTCACTCATTGAAATGCTTAGGGGAAATTTGTTCAATAAAAAATAAAATGAAAGGATGTGTTTCATGAGGGTGGGGAGAGTATTTAGGGTAGTTTATTATATTAGTGTAATTTGTGTTTTTTACCTTAATGTGTGTGTTTTTTTATACACACACAACAATAAAAAAGAACTGTTTTTTTTTATTGGGTGTGTTTCATGGGGGAGGATATTTAGGATAGTTTATCATATTTCGTTTAATGTAATTTGTTTTTGTATTTTTGTGTGTATTTTATCATTATTTTCATATGGTCACTTTTATTTATTATCTTATTTATTTGCGTGTTTATTTATTTGACTTTTATGAGCTGTCTGTTTTTTCCTTTCTGCAAAAAGCAAATTATTTAGGCTAATGAGGAGCACTTTTTTTGGCACAAGAATTTGTCCGGGATAGGTGAAAGGATCTTTGGTCCTACTCAGGAGACATTTAAAGCCCACTGTACCTTTAAAACCCACCAAAAATCACCTGTTTCACCTTTCTCATTTACCCCAATTTATTTCACAAAAATATTATGTTAAGCATTCCAGATGCTTTCCAATTGCATTTTACATGTGTTATCATTAGGGATGAGCCGAACACCCCCCTGGTTTGGTTCGCAGCAGAACTTGCGAACAGGTAAAAAATTTGTTCGAACACGCGAACACCGTTAAAGTCTATGGGAAACGAACATGAATAATCAAAAGTGCTCATTTTAAAGGCTTATATGCAAGTTATTGTCATAAAAAGTGTTTGGGGACCTGGGTCCTGCCCCAGGGGACATGTATCAATGCAAAAAGAAGTTTAAAAAACGACCGTTTTTTCTGGAGCAGTGATTTTAATAATGCTTAAAGTGAAACAATAAAAGTGTAATATTCCTTTAAATTTTGTACCTGGGGGGTGTCTATAGTATAGACAAACAGAAAAAAGGGGGTATTGTTGCGCTACTAAGAAATTTTCTATTTTTTCAGGATAAAACAGCAGCCAGCATCACCAGTATGATAACTATATAGTGAATGTGAAAAATATATAAATGCAGCGCTAAGTGACATTTAACATGCGTTCAGTGAATACAGGGATATATCACCTTTCATAAGTGATATGTGTACTTATCAACAAATGTGTAGTGATATTTCAAAACAACCACAATAAAACTTTTACAGAGAAATAAAGTCTATAGATGAAAAAAGAATCTTTGACAAGAACCCTATATTACAAGAGAAAAAAAAAACATATGTTTAGTGCATACAGGGATGTGTCACCTTTCATAAGTAATATGTGCCACCTTTCATAAATGATGTGTATGTTCATCAAAAATTGTGTGGTAATATATCGAATCAAAGTAAACTCATAAAACCAAAATATAGTCCACAAGTGAAAAATCTGTGACAGCAACACTATGTAGTATATGGCAAAGAGGGAATCCAGTATATGTTGCTACATCTGGTGGATAATCCTCATGCATTCAAGTTTCATATAGGAGTGGAGGGCTAAATGCGCTTACCAGAAAGGATGGACACTCTCACCATACGGCGGGGTGTCATACGAGCTTTCGGATCCAACTGATCCTAAGGGTGTTCACTGAGGACTTGCTGGAACATGCCAATAGAAGATACCGATGACTGCATCCGGAACGACTTCGGGAGCAGGATGGACAGTGGATTATCAGGTGGATGGATGGATGGATTCCCCTCTTACAGTACACAGGTAGCCAAAGAGATGTAGTTCTCACCACGTCATATAGCATCCACATAAGGAAAAATAAGGGAATCTCCACATGGTGCATGAACCAATAAAAGCAGGTTTATTTGAAACCATCAACAATAAAGCAGATGTTTCACAGGCATCGGATAAAAAAGTTGAACAAGTGATCACAAGTCAGATAAAAAAGTGGTTAGCGTGGTAACAGCAATCAGCAACCCAACATGTTTCGGACTAGTGTCCATCTACAGGGGCATATAGCTTGATACCTGAGACCACGCTGTACATATAGCAACAATAATACAACCTAATAGCAATCAGCTGTATGACTCCCGTCCCTTGACCGCTAACCGGCCAATCCGAGACGAGCAACGGTATCTGTCATACTAGTGATCAGCTATGTGCATCCCTCCCTAGACTTCTAACCGGCCAATCCGAGACAGGCACTAAGTGTCTGTCATTCGGTTGCGGAACATGTGATAGTTCTGGCCAATCGCGGCTTCTAGGGCTGAGTCATGTGACCTTCTCAGTGAGGATTCTGGTCAATGAAGGCCTCAAGAGCTAGGTCACATGATACATACAATGGAGATGTCGTCATCGCACGGCAGCGGCTGCGCTCCAAGCCTCTCTCACAGTTAGCAAAACAGAGAGGGAGGAAATAAGACAGGAGGAGGGCTAATTCCACCCTGCTGTCTGCAATCAATGTCATTGCACAGCCCAGCTAAACGCTCCTCTCCTGGTTACTTCCTGTATCAACGTAAGTACCAATAAAGTGCTAATAGGCAGAGGGGACACTTATTAAATTAAAAAACATTACTAAAAATAAGGATAAAAGAGGGAAAAAAAGGAAAAGCAAAAAAACCTCCATACTAGATCGGATAACTTGATTGGCCCAAGAACTTTCATATCATTATATACCTGTGAGGAACCTGTCGAACTACCCCGGGGGTAAGGATACAACCCGGGGTCGTGCGAACAGGAGCCGCACATAACACTAGAGACACCAATAGAATCTCAAAGTTACTAGCTAAGATTTATTGATAAATGCATTCAAATCCCATTCAACGTTTAACGCATAAGGGGAATAGCTTTTTAACTGCAAGATCCAGAAGGTTTCAAGCTTGGACACTCCCCTCATGCGTGGGCCACCTCTCCAGTGTGGAACAAACCTATCTATAATCTGAAACTTGGTGCCTCTCGGGTCCCTGTCATGAAATTGAAGAAAGTATCGAGGTACATACATGTCTATAGTATGCTTTAAAGGGGCGCATGTTTCCCGTATTTAGAACAGTCTGACAGCAAAATGACATTTCAAAGGAAAAAAGTCATTTAAAACTACTCGCGGCTATTAATGAATTGTCGGTCCGACAATACACATAAAAGTTCATTGATAAAAATGGCATGGGATTTCCCCACAGGGGAAATAAAAAAAATGCGTGGGGGTCTGGTATGGATATTAACCACTTCAATACAGGGCACTTAGACACCTTCCTGCCCAGACCAATTTTCAGCTTTCAGCGCTGTCTCAGTTTGAATGACAATTGCGCGGTCATCCAACACTGTACCCAAACTAAATTGTTATCATTTTGTTCCCACAAATAGAGCTTTCTTTTGGTGGTATTTGATCACCTCTGCAGTTTTTTTTTTTTGCAAAACAGATAAAAAAAGACCGAAAATTTTGAAAAAAATAAAAGTTTTGCTTTTGTTTTTGTTTAAAAATGTTGTAAATAAGTACGTTTTCTCTTTCACTGATGGGCACTGACAAGGCGGCACTGACGGGCACTGATAAGGTGGCAGGGATGAGGTGGCACCAATGAGCGGGCACTGACGATGGGCACTGATATGCGGCACTGATTGGCACTGGTAGGCGGCACTGATATGCAGCACTGATGGGCACTCATGGATGGCACTGGGTGGCACTGGTGGGCACTGATGGGCACTGTTAGGCGACACTGATGGGCACTGAAAGGCTGCACAGATGGGTTCTTATGGGTGGCACTGATGGGCACTGATAGGCGGCACTGCTGGGCACTGATAGGCGGCACTGATGGGCACTGATACGTGGCACTGATGGGCACTGATGGGCACTAATGCGTGGCACTGATGGGCACTGATACGTGGCACTGATAGGCATCCCTGGTGGCACTGGCAGTGGTAGGCATTGGAGTGGGCACTGATTGGCAGCTGCCTGGGCATTGATTGGCAGCTGCCTTTGCACAGATCAGTATTTCCCTGGGGGTCTAGGGGGCATACCTGGTGGTCCAGTGTGGCTGGTTTCCCTGGTGGTCCTGGGCGGCTTCCCTGGTGGTCCTGGGTAGGATCCGAGGGGGGGGCTGTGCTGATAAACAATCAGCACAGACCCCCCTTGTCATGAGAGCAGCCGATCGGCTCTCCTCTACTCGCGCCTGTCAGACGCGAGTGAGGAAAAGCCGATCACCGGCTCTTCCTATTTACATCGTGATCAGCCGTGATTGGACACGGCTGATCACGTGGTAAAGAGTCTCCATCAGAGACTCTTTACCTAGATCGGTGTTGCGGGGTGTCAGACTGACACCCCGCAACAACGATCGCCGTGATGCGTGCCCCTGGGGACGCGCAGCGGCTCAATATCCTGCGGACGTCATATGATGTCCAGTCAGGGTATTGAAACCACTTTGCTGCCGTCATTCTGCTATATGGCGGGCGGCCAGTGGTTAAGGGGAACCCCGCGCCAAAAATTTTTAAAAAAATGGCGTGGGGGTCCCCCTTAATTTCCATACCAGGCTCTTCAGGTCTGGTATGGATAGTCAAGGGGAACCCCGTGCCAATTTTAAAGAAAAAAATGGCGTGGGGGTCCCCCTCAAAATGTGGGGGAATCCAATGCCGTTTTTTTCAATGACTTTTATGTGTATTGCCGGGACCGACAATTCATATAGCCACGAGTACTTTTAACTTAAAAGTACTCGCAGCTATTAATGAATTGTCGTTTCTCTGCAATACACATAAAAGTCACTGAAAAAAACAGCAGTGGATTCCCCCACAGTCCATTACCAGGCCCTTTGGGTCTGGTATAAATATTAAGGGGGAACCCCGAAACAAAATTTAAAAAAAAATGCATGGGGGTCCTCCTCAAAATCCATACCAGACCCTTCAGGTCTGGTATGGATTTTAAGGGGAACCCCACACCAAAATTTAAAAAAATGCCGTGGGGGTCCCCCCAAAAATCCATACCAGACCCTTATCCGAGCACGCAACCTGGCAGGCTGCAGGAAAAGAGGGGGGGGACGAGAGCACCCCCCCTCCTGAACCGTACCAGGCCACATGCCCTCAACATTGGGAGGGTGCTTTGGGGTAGCCCCCAAAGCACCTTGTCCCCATGTTGATGGGGAGAAAGGCCTCATCCCCACAACCCTTGCCCGGTGGTTGTGGGGGTCTGCGGGCGGGGGGCTTATCGGAATCTGGAAGCCCCCTTTAACAAGGGGACCCCCAAACCATTTCACAAAAAAAGTGTCAAAAATGTTAAAAAAGACAATAGATGGTTTTTGACAAGTCCTTTCTTAATGTCTTCTTTTTTCCCCCGCTTCTTCTTCCATCTACTTCTGGTCTTCCTTTGGTATTCTTCTTCCTCCATCTTGTTCTTCCCCCGATTATTCATCTATCTTCCTCTGCTTCTTCCTCCGGTCTTCTCGTCCAGCATCTTCCTCCGGCTTCTTCTTCCCCGCTTCGTCCTCCGGACGATCCGCCTCAATTGGAGTCTCCCGCTGTGTGACGCTTCTGTTCTTGCGACAGGTCTTATATAATGGAGGGCTGGGCCACGCGGTGATCCCGCCCCCTCTGATGCACGGGGACTTCCCTATGGCTTTCCCCGTGTGTCAGAGAGGGAGGGGTCACTGGGTGGCCCCGCCCTCAGTTATAAAAGAGCTGTCACAAGAACAGAAGCGTCACACAGCGGGAGAATCCCATTGAGGCGGATCGTCCGGAGGTCAAAGCGGGGAAGAAGCCGGAGGAAAATGCTGGATGAGAAGACTGGAGGAAGATGCCGG
Organism: Aquarana catesbeiana; assembly: GCF_042186555.1. Lineage (NCBI taxonomy): Eukaryota > Metazoa > Chordata > Amphibia > Anura > Ranidae > Aquarana > Aquarana catesbeiana. The sequence goes on along the minus strand of NC_133331.1, from coordinate 49,203,820 downwards.
AGGAGGAAGCAGAGGAAATTAGAGGAAGTGGGGGAAGAACAAGATGGAGGAAGAAGAAGAACACCGAAGGAAGACCAGAAGAAGATGGAAGTAAAAGCGGGGAAAGAAGAAGACATTAATAAAGGCATTGTCAAAAACCGTCTATTGTCTTTTTTAACATTTTTGACACTTTTTTTGTGAAATGGTAGGGGTACTCCATTACCAATTCACACGGGGGGGGCTGGGATCCGGGGGTCACCTTTTTAAAGGGGGATTCTATATTCCAATAAGCCCACCGCCCGCAGACCCCCACAACCACCGGGCAAGGGTTGTGGGGATGAGGCCCTTCTCCCCATCAACATGGGGACAAGGTGCTTTGGGGGGCTACCCCAAAGCACCCTCCCAATGTTGAGGGCATGTGGCCTGGTACGGTTCAGGAGGGGGGACGCTCTCTCGTCCCCCCTCTTTTCCTGCGGCCTGCCAGGTTGCGTGCTTGGATAAGGGTCTGGTATGGATTTTTAGGGGGACCCCCACGCAATTTTTAAAAAAATTTTGATGCGGGGTTCCCCTTAATATCCATACCAGACCTGAAGGGCCTGGTATGGAATTTGGGGGGACCCCCACGCATTTTTTTTAAATTTTGGTTCGGGGTTCCCCTTAATATTCATACCAGACCCAAAGGGCCTGGTAATGGACTGTGGGGGAATCCCATGCCGTTTTTTTCAATGACTTTTATGTGTATTCCCGGGACCGACAATTCATATAACCGCGAGTACTTTTAATTTAAAAGTACTTGCGGCTATTAATAAATTGTCGGGTCTCTGCAATACATTAAAAGTCACTGAAAAAAACAGCATGGGATTCCCCCACAGTCCATTACCAGGACCTTTGGGTCTGGTATGAATATTAATGGTACCCCGAACCAAAATATTTTTAAAAAATGCGTGGGGGTCCCCCCAAATTCCATACCAGGCCCTTCAGGTCTGGTATGGATATTAAGGGGAACCCCGCACCAAAATTTTAAAAAATGGCATGGGGGTCCCCCTCAAAATCCATACTAAACCCTTCAGGTCTGGTATGAATATAAGGGGAACCCCGCGCCAAAATTTAAAAAAAAATGGCGTGGGGGTCCCCCCAAAAATCCATACCAGACCCTTATCTGAGCACGCAACCTGGCAGGCCGCAGGAAAAGAGGGGGGACGAGAGTGCCCCCCTCCTGAACCATACCAGGCCACATGCCCTCAACATTGTGAGGGTGCTTTGGGGTAGCCCCCCAAAGCACCTTGTCCCCATGTTGATGGGGAGAAGGGCCTCATCCCCACAACCCTTGCCCGGTGGTTGTGGGGGTCTGCGGGTGGGGGGGCTTATCGGAATCTGAAAGCCCCCTTTAACAAGGGGACCCCCAGATCCTGGCCCCCCTGTGTGAATTGGTAATGGGGTACAAATGTACCCTTTACCATTTCACAAAAATAGTGTCAGAAATGTTAAAAATGACAATAGATGGTTTTTGACAATTCCTTTCCTAATGTCTTCTTCTAACCCCTCTTCTTATTCCATCCTCTTCTGGTCTTCTTTCGGTGTTCTTCTTCTTCCTCCATCTTGTTCTTCCCCCGATTCTTCCTCTATCTTCCTCTGCTTCTTCCTCCGGTCTTCTCATTTGGCATCTTCCTCCGGCTTCTTCTTCCCCGCTTCGTCCTCCGGACGATCCGCCTCAATGAGAGTCTCCCGCTGTGTGACGCTTCTGTTCTTGCGACAGGTCTTATATAATGGAGGGCTGGGCCACGCGGTGGTCCCGCCCCCTTCTGATACACGGGGACTTCCCCATGGCTTTCCCCATGTGTCAGAGGGGTTTGGGTCACTGGGTAGCCCCGCCCTCAGTTATATAAGAGCTGTCACAAGAACAGAAGCGTCACACAGCGGGAGCATCCCATTGAGGCGGATCGTCCGGAGGTCGAAGTGGGGAAGAAGCCGGAGGAAGATGCTGGACAAGAAGACCTGAGGAAGATGCTGGACAAGAAGACCGGAGGAAGAAGCAGAGGAAGAAGTGGGGGAAGAACAAGATGGAGGAAGAAGAAGAACACTGAAGGAAGACCAGAAAATGGAAGAAAAAGCGGGGAAAGAAGAAGACATTAATAAAGGCATTGTCAAAAACTGTCTATTGTCTTTTTTAACATTATTGACACTTTTTTTGTGAGATGGTAGGGGTACCCCCCTACCATTTCACACAGGAGGGCCTGGGATCTGGGGGTCCCCTTGTTAAAGGGGGCTTCCAGATTACGATAAGCCCCCTGCCCACACACCCCCACAACCACCGGGCAAGGGTTGTGGGGATGAGGCCCTTCTCCCCATCAACATGGGAACAAGGTGCTTTGGGGGGCTACCCCAAAGCACCCTCCCAATGTTGAGGGCATGTGGCCTGGTACGGTTCAGGAGGGGGGCGCCCTCTTGTCCCCCCTCTTTTCCTGCGGCCTGCCAGGTTGCATGCTCGGATAAGGGTCTGGTTTTTAAATTTTGGTGCAGGGTTCCCCTTAATATCCATACCAGACCTGAAGGGCCTGGTATGGAATTTGGGGGGCCCCACGCATTTTTTTTGTATTTTGGTTCGGGGTTCCCCTGTGGGGGAATCCCATGCCATTTTTTTCAATGACTTTTATGTGTATTTCCGGGACCGACAATTCATTATAGCCGCGAGTAGTTTCAAATTGACTTTTTTCCTTTAGAAATGTCATTTTGCTCTCAGACTGTTCTAAACACAGGAAACATTTTACAGGCATACTATAGACACCCACCGGGTACAAAATTTAAAGGAATATTACACTTTTATTGTTTCACTATAAGCATTATTAAAATCACTTCTCCCGAAAAAACTGCAGTTTTTAAAACTTTTTTTGCACTGATACATGTCCCCTGAGGCAGGACCCAGGTCCCCAAACACTGTTTATGACAATAACTTGCATATAAGCCTTTAAAATGAGCACTTTTGATTATTTATGTTTGTGTCCCATAGACTTTAACCGTGTTCGCGTGTTCAAACTAATTTTTTGCCTGTTCGCATGTTCTGGATGCGAACCGAACCGGGGGGCTTGGGAGCCCCTTCCAGAAGATGTCACCATTCAGACAATGCCAATTTGATGGCCAGTAGTTCTCGATTCCGCTGGAGAAAACTTTCTAGAAAAAAACGCTACTGGATGGATTCTACCAGACTTAGGCTGTCTCTGGGACAACACGGCAGCTGCTCCTACTTCGGAGGCATCAACCTCAACTATGTACTGGAGATCGGGATTTGGATGCTGAAGAATTGGAGCCTTGCTGAACATGTCTTTTAATTGCTGGAAATCCGATTCTGCTTCTGAGGACCACACCTTGCAATTTGTACCTTTCTTAGTCATAGCAGTAAGGGGGGCAGCAATGGAGGCAAAACCTTTGATGAAGCGTCTGTAGTAATTTGTGAACCCTAGAAAGCTTTGGAGCCCTCTTAAAGTGGTCGGTTGGGGCCATTGCAAGACAGCGGAAAGTTTTTGAGGGTCCATTTGGAGACTGACAGCACTTATAATGTATCCAAGGAAAGGAATATGGCTTTGATGGAAACTGCATTCCTCAATCTTCGCGTAAAGATGGTTTTCTCTCAGTTGTTGTAATACCTGCTTTACATGTGTTCTAGATGAGTCTTGGAAAAGATTAAAATGTCGTCCAAGTATATGATCACAAGACTGTTGCAGAAATCGTGAAAAATGTCATTCATGAAACAGTGGAAGACAGCAGGGGCGTTACACAACCCAAATAGCATAACTAGATATTCAAAATGTCCATTACGAGTATTGAATGCTGTCTTCCACTCGTCCCCGTCTTTAATTCGAATCAGATTATAAGTCCCTCGTAGGTCCAGCTTAGAGAAGATAACAGCTCCCCTAAGTACATCAAACAGTTCAAGAGTGAGAGGCAAAGGTTAGGAGCCTTTTACAGTGATTTGATTTAACCCTCGATAATCTATGCATGGTCGAAGACCCCCATCTTTTTTTTCAACAAAGAAAAAACCTGCCCCTACCAGAGAAGAAGAGGGTCGGATAAAACCCCTTTCCAAGTTGCCTTTCATGTATTCCTCAATGGGTTTTTGTTCAGGCAAAGCCAGAGGATAGGTCCTTCCTTTGGGAAGAGGTGCTCCAGGAATCAAATTAATTGCGCAATCAAAAGAACGATGTGGAGGTAAAACCTCTGCCTTTTGCTTGCAAAATACATCTGCAAACTCCTGGTATTCACGAGGCAAGGTAGGTGGGATGGCCACGGAAGCCAACAGACAACCAGAAAGTCTTTTGGGTTGAGACAAACCGTTTAGATGACAGAACGACCCCCAAGAGGTTAGTTCTCCATTTTCCCAACCAAAAGAAGGGTTATGTTGTTGTAACCATGGGTAACCAAGGATAACGGGCAGAAGTGGAGAATCAATAAGAGACAAGACAAGTTCCTCTTTGTGGAGTACGCCTACCTGAAGGGTGATCGTCGTAGTCTCAAATTTTACAATGCCACCTCTCAAAGGTTGTCCATTCAGGGTGGTGATGTTCAGGGGTCTAGACTTTGGAACAAATAATGGGATTTTATTTTCTTTGGCAAAAGTGTAGTCCAAGAATATGCCAGCGGCTCCAGAATCCACAAAAGCCTCACAGGAGACAAGTTTAGAGGGTAAATGGATAATTACGGGAACGGTAATCTTGGTCTTGGAGGATGTACCTGTAAGGTCTAACCCAGCTCCTCCAACACTGGTTCGACCCTGCCTTTTACTTAGGGATGAGCCGAACACCCCCCTGTTTGGTTCGCACCAAAACATGCGAACAGGAAAAAAGTTCGTTCGAACACGCGAACACAGTTAAAGTCTATGGGACACGAACATGAATAATCAAAAGTGCTAATTTTAAAGGCTAATATGCAAGTTATTGTCATAAAAAGTGTTTGGGGACCTGGGTCCTGCCCCAGGGGACATGGATCAATGCAAAAAAAATTTTTTGAAAACTACCGTTTTTTCAGGAGCAGTGATTTTAATAATGCTTAAAGTCAAACAATAAAAGTGTAATATCCCTTTAAATTTCGTAGCTGGGGGGTGTCTATAGTATGCCTGTAAAGGGGCGCATGTTTCCCGTGTTTAGAACAGTCTGACAGCAAAATGACATTTCGAAGGAAAAAACCCATTTAAAACTACTCGCGGCTATTGCATTGCCGACAATACACATAGAAGTTCATTGATAAAAACGGCATGGGAATTCCCCACAGGGGAACCCCGAACCAAAATTAAAAAAAAAAAATGACGTGGGAGTCCCTCTAAATTCCATACCAGGCCCTTCAGGTCTGGTATGGATTTTAAGGGGAACCCCGCACCAAAAAAAAAAAAAACGGCGTGGGGTCCCCCCAAAAATCCATACCAGACCCTTATTCGAGCACGCAACCTGGCAGGCCGCAGGAAAAGAGGGGGGGACGAGAGTGCGCCCCCCCTCCTGAACCGTACCAGGCCACATGCCCTCAACATTGGGAGGGTGCTTTGGGGTAGCCCCCCAAAACACCTTGTCCCCATGTTGATGAGGACAAGGGCCTCATCCCCACAACCCTGGCTGGTGGTTGTGGGGGTCTGCGGGCGGGGGGCTTATCGGAATCTGGAAGCCCCCTTTAACAAGGGGACCCCCAGATCCCGGCCCCCCCCCTGTGTGAAATGGTAAGGGGGTACTTACCCCTACCATTTCACTAAAAAACTGTTAAAAATTTTAAAAATGACAAGAGACAGTTTTTGACAATTCCTTTATTTAAATGCTTCTTCTTTCTTCTATCTTCCTTCATCTCCTTCTTCTGGTTCTTCTGGCTCTTCTGGTACTTCCTCCGGCGTTCTCGTCCAGCATCTCCTCCGCGGCGTCTTCTATCTTCTTCTCCTCGGGCCGCTCCGCACCCATGGCATGGGGGGAGGCTCCCGCTCTTCTCTTCATCTTCTTCATCTTCTTCTCTTCTTCTTTTCGTCTCTTCTTCTCTTCTTCATTTTCTTCTCCGAGCCGCTCCGCGCTAGATACGCTTGAGACATATGTTGCAAATAGCAGCGGTGCGATCTGATGCACATCTCCAACAAGGCATCCTGCCTTGTTGGAGATGTGCCTCCTCTCTCCTATCAGGCACCCACGTGGAGTCAGTGACTTCCTCATCATCCCCTCCCTCCTCATCACTGGAGCAAACCTGGCAGTATGCTGCAGCTGGGGGAACATGACTGCCAGATTGCTGTCCTTCTTGGACACCACCTCTCTCTGGGCTCACGTTACTGCCTTCCTCTAGCTGGGTACCATCATCGGAGCCTTCAAAACGCTGGACATCCTCCTGGAGCATGTACCCAACACTGTGGTCAAACAGTTCGGGGGACACCTCAAGAGCACATGGTGGGGCTAGAGAAGGAGTGACTGATGCCTTTGAGCTGAGGGAAGAGGCCGCGTTGGCAGCTGCTTTGCCAGACAAAGTACCCTGAGCCTGGATGAGAGAGGATGAGGAGTATGAGGACGGCTTGGTCATCCACTCTACCAAGTCTTCGACATGTTGCGGCTCAACGCGGCCAGCTGCCGAAAAAAAGGACAAGCATGTCCCACAGCCACGTGCTGATGAGGATGCACCGTGTCCATGACCAGCACTGTTGCCTCTAGACACAGAGCCTGCTTGCCCTCTTTTATTGGCTTGTGACTGTCTGCCTCTCCTTGTTGGCCTTCCAGACATACTAATGGCCTGCAGTGAGATGTAGCTGCACAAAGCTGGGATGTATATATATACTGATTATACTGCAGCTAGCAGAATGAACTGCCTGCCTGTAGTATTATTAGTATGAGAACATCAGCAATTGGTAGCTTTAGGTGCACACTGTGCAAAGGACACAGTACACTAACTGTAAATACTGCAGCTGCCTGCCTGTGGTATTAATAGGATCAGAAGAACACCAGCAATTGTCTTCAGGTAGCTTTAGGTGCACACTGTGCAGAGGACACAGTACACTAACTGTAAATACTGCAGCTGCCTGCCTGTGGTATTAACAGGATCAGAAGAACACCAGAAATTGTCTTCAGGTAGCGTTAGGTGCACACTGTGCAAAGGACACAGTACACTAACTGTAAATACTGCAGCTGCCTGCCTGTGGTATTAATAGGATCAGAAGAACACCAGCAATTGTCTTCAGGTAGCTTTAGGTGCACACTGTGCAGAGGACACAGTACACTAACTGTAAATACTGCAGCTGCCTGCCTGTGGTATTAACAGGATCAGAAGAACACCAGGAATTGTCTTCAGGTAGCGTTAGGTGCACACTGTGCAAAGGACAAAGTACACTATCTGTAAATACTGTAAATACTGTAAAAAACACCTGCCTGCCTGTCAGTATATTAGGAAGAGAATAACAGGAACGGATCTAGCTAAACTGAATACAGTGTGTGTATATGTATATATATATATATATATATATATATATATATATATATATTTATATATATATATATATATATATATATATACACACACAACACCTAGGATGCATATATATATATATATATATATATATATATATATACACACAATACACTGTGAGTGCAGCTAACTGACTCGTCTGCCTACTCTATCTAACTTAAATCAAATGACACTGTCTCTGTCTATCTCTCTCCACCGCCGCAACACACTACACAAGGCCGCCATGTAGGCGGCCTTATATAGTGTGGGGCGTGTACTAAACCCCCTGAGCCATAATTGGCCAAAGCCACCATGGAGATACATGATGTTAGTGCCCAGGGGTATGGGACTTAGGTAGAAGGGTGGGTGGGTACTTACCATAAACTTGTACTAGGCTGGTTGAGGTAAAGGCACCCAAGGGCAGCAGACCGAACCGTCCGGCTAGCAGGCATAGCCCGCTATAAATAGCTCCCAACCCTGCGACGCTGCGCCGTACGTCAATGGGACGCCAGCGCATGACGTCACAGGGTCAGAGGTTCCACACGGCGCGCGCGCGAAGAGATCACGCGCGCACGCATGCGCACCGGCCGCAAGGCCAAGGGGACACCGTCCCAGCCAAGGCCGGTGCAAGAGGAGGGGGCGATCCCGTGTAGGAGGCCGATCCCTCCACCAGGGACCTCACCAGGCCGCCGCGGGAGAACACAGGGGGAGGGGCCCGCGCCGGCGCTAGAAGCCAGGACCAGGACTGGGGAAGCAGAGGTCTCAGTAGAACAAATTGTGAAAACAACAATATAGGGTTGATAAAGCATAATAGAAGTAGAAACAAAATTGGAAAAAACTGAAAGGCTTTATTCAGGTGAACTAGGGATGGTAATACCCTAGATACCGGTGCAGTAATCCCACAGAGACATAAACCCATAACACCTAATTGCATGATATGCATATAAGTTAAGGAGGGCCAAGGACAATGCCACATGATTGGGTAAAAACATGTGGATAGAGGGCGGGTAGCCAGGGTAAGGGTGTCTGGCCGACCTATTGGGCATCTGTCTCGGAGGGTTGCATCGGGGCTAAAAATTAGCCATAAAGTAATATCAAGGGGTAAAATTGCGTATGCTAGAGGCCCCCCCAACAACACACAAAATTGTGTGTCAGTGGGGGTTGATTAAAATTGAGGGGTGGAACAGATGGGGTCCGCATGGTGGGGGGCATTGGTGGCCCTTCCACTAAGACAGCCTACCCAGGTGTCCCACTCGACAAAAAGACGGGTGTATTATCCACCCAATGTATACAATTAGGGCAAAGGCCTCTCTAAAGTAAAATATAAAGGTAGCAAAGGTGCATATGTACCATCATCCAGAAATCAATATCAAAAAGGCGGTTGGAAGCCTGATCCCCAGTCAGGCGACCAAAAATGGGGCATATTGGACTATTACGGTACAGTAATTAAGGGTAACCATAAGAGCAAGTAACAGCAGTAATAAAAATTATAATTCATTTATTGATGCAACGGACAGGACATGGTAATACAAGAACATTTAATAAAAGTACAGGCATATCACCAATGGATTCGATAGTATACAGTACAGCACAAAATCTCAGATATCATATTCCTCGACTAGTTTCGCGGACACAATCCGCTTCATCAGGAGGTTATCTGGAGATAAGTTTTTCTGACTAAACAGTCTGAACCTGACAATTAAAAATATACAAGATTTATAAAGATACATTATCATACAATTATTATTCCAGCATCAAATTATACAAATAGGTAATGAAAATAGGGGAGGGGGAGGGGGGAGAGAGCGAATCTGCTTACCCAGGTCCCAGCAGACCCCAGGCGCAAGGCCCCAACACCAACGAATGATCTCCCACGGCAGCCTGGGGGAGCTAACAAGATAACAGGATAGTAAGGATAAGTGTATATCGGAATTAAGGTAACCCAGGTTGCCATATACAAAAGGAGGTGATATATCAATTGGTGAGTATAGAGAGGGGGTGATGACAAGGGGGGTTGGGTGAAATTGTGGAGGATATCAATAATTGAAAGCGTATTATGTAAGGCATAAAAGATTACAGGGTGACCAACCAAATAGGAAAAGGCAATGGTAAACGAGGCATAAGGTGTTATATGGGTGGAAGGGTAAACAAGGGAGGAAATGGGGCCGTGGAAAGGGAGGGGAGTGGGGGTGGAGAGGGGGATAGGGGAGTGGGGAGGAAGGGTAGTGGGGGATTGGAAGGGAGTAGGGGGGGGGAGGGGAAAGGGAAGGAAAGAGGAAGAGGGGGGAAAGGAGAGGAGGCGGGGGAAAAAGAATGAAAGGGTGAAGGGGGATGGGGAGAGAAAGGGGGAAAAAAAAAAAGAAAAGAGGGGGGGGAAAGGGGGGGGGGGAAGAGGGGGAGGGAAGGCAGAGGGTGGGATGGAAGGTAAAAGGGGGGGGGGAGGGGAGAGTGAGGAGGGGGGGGATGCAACAATGTGAACATATGGGTGAATAGGGGGCAAAAAGTACCTGATAATAGTCAAAGCATGGAAGGGTTCCCGAAGGGGACACCCTGCCAGGGACTGGTTCCATAATAAGGTAAAAAAGAGGGTAATAATGAGGACTGCAAGCAATGGGCAAACACAAACCAAGGCATGTAAACCTAAGCCTAGGCCAGCTGCAAGGTAAAATACAGTAGTTTAGAGATACATGATGTTAGTGCCCAGGGGTATGGGACTTAGGTAGAAGGGTGGGTGGGTACTTACCATAAACTTGTACTAGGCTGGTTGAGGTAAAGGCACCCAAGGGCAGCAGACCGAACCGTCCGGCTAGCAGGCATAGCCCGCTATAAATAGCTCCCAACCCTGCGACGCTGCGCCGTACGTCAATGGGACGCCAGCGCATGACGTCACAGGGTCAGAGGTTCCACACGGCGCGCGCGCGAAGAGATCGCGCGCGCATGCATGCGCACCGGCCGCAAGGCCAAGGGGACACCGTCCCAGCCAAGGCCGGTGCAAGAGGAGGGGGCGATCCCGTGTAGGAGGCCGATCCCTCCACCAGGGACCTCACCAGGCCGCCGCGGGAGAACACAGGGGGAGGGGCCCGCGCCGGCGCTAGAAGCCAGGACCAGGACTGGGGAAGCAGAGGTCTCAGTAGAACAAATTGTGAAAACAACAATATAGGGTTGATAAAGCATAATAGAAGTAGAAACAAAATTGGAAAAAACTGAAAGGCTTTATTCAGGTGAACTAGGGATGGTAATACCCTAGATACCGGTGCAGTAATCCCACAGAGACATAAACCCATAACACCTAATTGCATGATATGCATATAAGTTAAGGAGGGCCAAGGAAAATGCCACATGATTGGGTAAAAACATGTGGATAGAGGGCGGGTAGCCAGGGTAAGGGTGTCTGGCCGACCTATTGGGCATCTGTCTCGGAGGGTTGCATCGGGGCTAAAAATTAGCCATAAAGTAATATCAAGGGGTAAAATTGCGTATGCTAGAGGCCCCCCCAACAACACACAAAATTGTGTGTCAGTGGGGGTTGATTAAAATTGAGGGGTGGAACAGATGGGGTCCGCATGGTGGGGGGCATTGGTGGCCCTTCCACTAAGACAGCCTACCCAGGTGTCCCACTCGACAAAAAGACGGGTGTATTATCCACCCAATGTATACAATTAGGGCAAAGGCCTCTCTAAAGTAAAATATAAAGGTAGCAAAGGTGCATATGTACCATCATCCAGAAATCAATATCAAAAAGGCGGTTGGAAGCCTGATCCCCAGTCAGGCGACCAAAAATGGGGCATATTGGACTATTACGGTACAGTAATTAAGGGTAACCATAAGAGCAAGTAACAGCAGTAATAAAAATTATAATTCATTTATTGATGCAACGGACAGGACATGGTAATACAAGAACATTTAATAAAAGTACAGGCATATCACCAATGGATTCGATAGTATACAGTACAGCACAAAATCTCAGATATCATATTCCTCGACTAGTTTCGCGGACACAATCCGCTTCATCAGGAGGTTATCTGGAGATAAGTTTTTCTGACTAAACAGTCTGAACCTGACAATTAAAAATATACAAGATTTATAAAGATACATTATCATACAATTATTATTCCAGCATCAAATTATACAAATAGGTAATGAAAATAGGGGAGGGGGAGGGGGGAGAGAGCGAATCTGCTTACCCAGGTCCCAGCAGACCCCAGGCGCAAGGCCCCAACACCAACGAATGATCTCCCACGGCAGCCTGGGGGAGCTAACAAGATAACAGGATAGTAAGCATAAGTGTATATCGGAATTAAGGTAACCCAGGTTGCCATATACAAAAGGAGGTGATATATCAATTGGTGAGTATAGAGAGGGGGTGATGACAAGGGGGGTTGGGTGAAATTGTGGAGGATATCAATAATTGAAAGCGTATTATGTAAGGCATAAAAGATTACAGGGTGACCAACCAAATAGGAAAAGGCAATGGTAAACGAGGCATAAGGTGTTATATGGGTGGAAGGGTAAACAAGGGAGGAAATGGGGCCGTGGAAAGGGAGGGGAGTGGGGGTGGAGAGGGGGATAGGGGAGTTGGGAGGAAGGGTAGTGGGGGATTGGAAGGGAGTAGGGGGGGGGGAGGGGAAGGGGAGGAAAGAGGAAGAGGGGGGAAAGGAGAGGAGGCGGGGGAAAAAGAATGAAAGGGTGAAGGGGGATGAGGAGAGAAAGGGGGAAAAAAAAAAAAAAAGAAAAGAGGGGGGGGAAAGGGGGGGGGGAAGAGGGGGAGGGAAGGCAGAGGGTGGGATGGAAGGTAAGAGGGGGGGGGGAGGGGAGAGTGAGGAGGGGGGGGATGCAACAATGTGAACATATGGGTGAATAGGGGGCAAAAAGTACCTGATAATAGTCAAAGCATGGAAGGGTTCCCGAAGGGGACACCCTGCCAGGGACTGGTTCCATAATAAGGTAAAAAAGAGGGTAATAATGAGGACTGCAAGCAATGGGCAAACACAAACCAAGGCATGTAAACCTAAGCCTAGGCCAGCTGCAAGGTAAAATACAGTAGTTTAGAGATACATGATGTTAGTGCCCAGGGGTATGGGACTTAGGTAGAAGGGTGGGTGGGTACTTACCATAAACTTGTACTAGGCTGGTTGAGGTAAAGGCACCCAAGGGCAGCAGACCGAACCGTCCGGCTAGCAGGCATAGCCCGCTATAAATAGCTCCCAACCCTGCGACGCTGCGCCGTACGTCAATGGGACGCCAGCGCATGACGTCACAGGGTCAGAGGTTCCACACGGCGCGCGCGCGAAGAGATCGCGCGCGCACGCATGCGCACCGGCCGCAAGGCCAAGGGGACACCGTCCCAGCCAAGGCCGGTGCAAGAGGAGGGGGCGATCCCGTGTAGGAGGCCGATCCCTCCACCAGGGACCTCACCAGGCCGCCGCGGGAGAACACAGGGGGAGGGGCCCGCGCCGGCGCTAGAAGCCAGGACCAGGACTGGGGAAGCAGAGGTCTCAGTAGAACAAATTGTGAAAACAACAATATAGGGTTGATAAAGCATAATAGAAGTAGAAACAAAATTGGAAAAAACTGAAAGGCTTTATTCAGGTGAACTAGGGATGGTAATACCCTAGATACCGGTGCAGTAATCCCACAGAGACATAAACCCATAACACCTAATTGCATGATATGCATATAAGTTAAGGAGGGCCAAGGACAATGCCACATGATTGGGTAAAAACATGTGGATAGAGGGCGGGTAGCCAGGGTAAGGGTGTCTGGCCGACCTATTGGGCATCTGTCTCGGAGGGTTGCATCGGGGCTAAAAATTAGCCATAAAGTAATATCAAGGGGTAAAATTGCGTATGCTAGAGGCCCCCCCAACAACACACAAAATTGTGTGTCAGTGGGGGTTGATTAAAATTGAGGGGTGGAACAGATGGGGTCCGCATGGTGGGGGGCATTGGTGGCCCTTCCACTAAGACAGCCTACCCAGGTGTCCCACTCGACAAAAAGACGGGTGTATTATCCACCCAATGTATACCTAATATTATGTGGAGACTTTAATCTCGTCCCTGAAATATCCATCGACTCAACATCATCGGCAACCAGAAGAGTCTCACCTCTGAAAAGATTCATCTCCTCTCAAGACCTCTACGACGTTTGGCGCTGTCACCACGGCTCCGAACGGGACTATACTTTTTTTTCTTCCAGGCATCGCTCCTATTCAAGAATAGACCTGTTCTTAACCGATAAGTTTATTCTACAAAATGTATCTGCCTCCACAATCCACACCACGACATGGTCGGACCATGCCCCAATCTCTATCACGATCCAAGACTCTAACTTACAAAAAAATACATTTATATGGCGAGTAAACAACCACATCATTCAACACAATCAATATGCGCCATCTATTGCAGAACAAATAACCGATTTCTTTTCACTAAACAAAGGCTCGGTGCCCGACCCTGCCGTGGTGTGGAGTGCGCACAAAGCATACATGAGAGGCATGTTAATTAAATTAAGTTCCCACCATAAGAAAAAGAGGACGCAACGTATAAACGAACTAACAACCCAAATAGCAACCCTAGAATCGAGACACAAATCTGACACCCGAGACCAACTGACAAATCACCTATTGACCCTTAGACAGGAACTTAGATCACTACTCCTTCACTCTTATGAATTCCTCCAGAAAAAATTTAAGGCTACATCGTATTCTACCTCTAACAAAGCAGGGAAGAAACTAGCACAAAGACTAAAAGGCAGACGAACCAAAGCCAAAATCTCTCAACTTATCCACCCTCATACCAAAACCCCGCTGAGCAACCCCCAAGACATAGCTAATGCCTTCAGTGCCTACTATGAAGACTTATATAATCTAAAACAAGACCCGCTCACTCCCCAACCCACCCCAGACGACATTGACCACTTTCTCAGAAAAGTCAAGCTACCCACACTGACGATAGACCAACTGAATAACTTAAATGCCCCCTTCACAGAAATAGAAATAAAGAAGACTATTACCTCACTACCTAGTGGCAAAGCCCCAGGCCCTGACGGATTAACTGGGGAATACTACAAGCAATTCTCACCCCATTTGACCCCTTACTTAACGAATTATACAACCACGTTGCCTCCTCTTCTGCTTTCTCTAAAGAATACTTGAACGCGTTGGTAATAACATTGCCGAAACCAGGGAAACAGTCGAATATACCTCAAAATTTCCGCCCAATCTCTCTACTTAATCTCGACCTAAAAATTTACGCAAAAACCATAGCAACAAGATTGATCACAATTATGCCCACCCTTATACATCATGACCAGACGGGGTTCACAAAAGGTAGACAATCATCTGACGCCACCAGATGGATGATAAACCTGATCCACCATGCTGAATCCACCGGAACGCCTTCTCTGCTCCTATCCTTGGATGCAGAGAAGGCGTTCGATAGGGTACACTGGACCTACCTAGAAAAGGTACTCCAAAAGTTTGGATTCCAGGGTCTGATTCTTAGAGCCATCATGGCACTATACTCCAACCCCGAAGCTCAGGTTTGCACAGAAGGCATGCTCTCCTGCCCATTCCCCATAACCAATGGCACCCGTCAAGGCTGCCCTCTATCTCCCCTCATATTTAATATGCTCATGGAGCCCCTGGCAGAAAGTATCCGTTCTCATCCCAACATCTCGGGCTTACACATTGGAACTACGCACCATAAGATCAGCCTATTTGCGGATGACATCATCCTTATCCTATCCGACCCGACTGTTTCCCTGGCTGAGGTACACCATATGCTCCAGTGGTTTAGTTCGATCTCCTACTACAAGGTGAACACATCCAAATCCTGCATCCTAGACATAAATATAAACGCCACCATGAAAAATCTTCTACAACTACAATATCCCTTTGTATGGGCAGACACTGATATTGCCTACCTGGGCATTAAACTCCCAAGAAACACTAACAACCTCTATTCAAGCAATTTCCCCCCACTACTCCAGACTATACAGCAAACGTCGCAACAAATAGCAAAACAAGAGCTATCTTGGACAGGAAGGCTTGCGGCCTTTAAAATGGTCTGCCTACCCCAAATACTTTATTATTTCAGAACCCTACCAATTCCACTACCTGCTACATTTTTTAAATCCTTACGCACAATATACAACAAACTCCTGTGGAACGGTAAACGTCCCAGGTGTGCTCATCAACAACTGACTAAACACAAACAAGTGGGGGGCACGAGCTCTATAGATTTTGAAGACTACCATATAGCAGCCATTCTGGCCCAACTACCCTGCTGGTTCCATCCAACTCCAACTACCCTATGGGGGCAAATTGAATGCTCCTCAATTACAAGAACAGACCTGAAAACCTGGCTACTGAGCACCCCCCTGGGCTCACTGATCCCAAAATCCCTATCCCCAACTATTAAAGCATCAGCGCAAGCCTGGAAAAAATTATCCATCTCAATGAACCATACCCCCCATGAACCACAAACACACATCCCTCTGGCCTCCTTGAGACATATAGCACCTGAAATACCAGTAACCTCATGGACACACAAAGGCGTAGGGCCCCTACAACATCTACTACAAGACAACTCCCTCAAACCATTCTCCCAATTGCAATCCGAATTTACAATACCCACATCTGAACATTTCACCTACCTCCATATACAACATTGCCTCAAAACGGTCCCCCTTCCTCTGTACAACATCCACCCCAAGACTTGGGATTATCTCACCAACCCCAACACAAATCTCAGAGGAATCTCATACTTCTACAACTCCCTACACCAAAAACAAACCTTCACCAAACTAAAGCCTCACAAGAAATGGGAAATAGATCTGAATCACGAATTCACAGACAATCAATGGCATCAAGCACTCCAGTCCACATACAAGGCCACGAAATGCGCGGCCCTTTGGGAACTGGCGCAAAAAATCTCTCTGCGTTGGTACATGACCCCAGCCAGAATCACGTCCATTAATCCTCAAGTCCCCAATATCTGCTGGAGATGTAACTCTTCCCCAGGGGATCTTCTCCATATCTTCTGGTCATGCCACCTTCTTAAAACATACTGGGATAGTATCTTTCAGCTAATCTCAAACATCACACACATCAAAACTCCCCCCTCCCCAGCACTTGCGATCCTGAATCTTACTATTGAGGATCTTCCTCACCCCTTTAGAATAGTGACCACCCACATCCTGATGGCAGCTAAACTTAACATAGCTAGGCATTGGAAGTCAGACACACCCTTAACCCTAACCCAAGTCATAGATTTGGTATCATTACACTACAGTTATGAGCACACATCTGCTTCTGACACAAACCAATATAAAAAAATACAATCCAGCTGGCAACCATGGACCACCTGGATTAGAGTCTGCGCAATCCCCGTCTAAGCTGCTGCATTAAAATCCTTTCCTCTTGACCGAGCAATACTATGAATAGAATATGTTTACATGTATATTTTCAACTAATAACCTTCCAGAACATTTTCTTTCTTCTTTCTTTGGAATGCATCAACACAGATGGTCCACTTCACTCCTGTGACTCTAGAGATCCCACTTGGGGGGTCACACTAGAGAAGTGGATCAACAACGACTACAATATACCGATGCTAGAGATACTGGTTATTATGTACTCAATGCATTAATTCATTGTGTATGGACAAAGTTTTACTCTACCCAATGTGGAGCTGTTTCAATGCATTGTCCACTTTTACGTCGTTGCACGACGTACAATGTTCAATTGTACAATGTATACTATGTGAAAATTAATAAAAATTATTGATTAAAAAAAAAGAAGATCTCCAAGAAGAAGGTCGGAAAACCCATCTGGAAGAAATGCAAACCAAGGCGTGGATGTAGAACAGGAACAAAAAAACAGAAGAAGAGAATAATAGGAGAGGGAATAATAAATATCAGTGTAGTGGAACTGACGAAAGATGAAATTAAAGTATTGGATAAGGACCTTAAATTTGCACCAAAAAGGAATCTGAATAAATTTAATGCCTATGTAGCTATCAACAAATTTACTAGGAGTCTACACATCAAGAAATACATGTTAAACAAACCAGGAGGATGGTCTTAAAGGATCTTCAAGATTTAAAGGTCAAGAAGATAAATTACCCTAGTGATATAAAGAACGGTATCAAAAAACTTGAGGAGAGGAAAGATATTGTAGTAAGACAAGCTGACAAAGGAGGAGCCATAGTGATTCAATCAAGGAAAGACTATCAAGAAGAATTGGATCGACAATTAGGGGATAGAGAAACTTACCAGAAATTGTCGGGCAACCCAATAGTAAAATATAAAGATGACCTAGCTGATTTAATAGAAAAGGGAAGTCTAAAGGTTTACTTAATAAAAAACAAGCGAAATACCTGCAGCCGCTTGGATGTCGTATTCCAGTAATATACACTCTCCCCAAGATCCACAAAAACAAGGAAAAACCACCGGGAAGGCCAATAGTTAATGGAATAAATTCGGTTGGAGCGAGAATAGGAGAGTATATAGACTGGTTCCTACAGCCATAAGTAAGGAAAACAAAGTCGTTTTTAAGAGACACAAAACACTTAATACAATTACTTGATACAATCACACTTCATGATAGACCAGTGTACTTTGCAACAGCAGACGTGGCGTTGCTATATACAATTATCAATCATGGAGAAGTAATACAAGAGACAAAATGGGCTTTGAAAGAATTTAGTGGACTGAAGACCAGACGGCGGAAATTTCTTGTAAACTGCCTAAGATATAGCCTAGACCACAACTATTTTTGGTATGAGAGTAATTATTATAAACAGATGTGTGGAATAGCTATGGCCGCTAAATATGCGCCCAGTGTGGCTAATCTTTACATGGCTGAATGGGAGGAGGATGCTCTATATAACAGGAAAGCAACTCCTCCTATTCAAGAGATTCATTGATGACATCATCATAATCTGGGCTGGTGACAGAGAAAGTTTGATTGATTTTGGTTTTAATTTAAATACAAATAATAAAAATATTAAACTGACATGGGAGATAAGCGATGAGAAGATTCAGTTTTTAGACTTGGAAATTTCGAAAGAAGAAGGAAGATTGATAACACAAACACATTTTAAGCAGGTCGATAGAAATAGCTACCTCCCATTGGATAGCTGCCATTATGGCCCATGGTTGGAGAATATACCTAAAGGCCAATTGATTAGTCTAGAAGAAATTGCACTAAGCAGGAAGTATTTATGAAACAAGCAGATTTTATTGGTGAGAGATTCATTCAAAAGGGGTACCAACACAGTTTTATTAAAGAAAAAATAAAGGATGCAGTGGCTCTGGACATAAAAAAACGTATTGAAGATTCAACCAGAAATAAAGAATATGTGAGGGGTGTACCCCTTGTCATGGATTATAGCATCCAGCATAAACAAATAGAAAAGATATGCAAAAGATACTATATTGTGAATATTGTGAAAGCTGATCGACATCTAGGAACAGTACTACCAGAAAAGCCAAAATGTACTTATCGGAGAGCACCTACTCTGAGGGACCTCATTGTGAAGAATGTATTGGACCCCCCTGCTTAAAGAAATGTTTCTTTCTTTGAAGGCAAGGGGTTCTACCCTTGTAAAACATGCTTTACCTGTAGGCATACGAAAGAAATCAAAAAGAAAAAATCAAGTTTTAAATCAACTGTTACCGGCAGAGAATATCAGATTAAAGACTTTAGAACTTGCAGAACAGAAGGGGTTGTTTATCCTCTGGAATGTCCTTGTCGGATCCAGTACATTGGAAGAACCAAGAAGGAACTTTGGAAGAGACTAAGGGAACATACTCAAAACATAAAGAATGGTTTCCCAAAACATAGTCTGTCTAGACATTTTGACCATTTCCACAATAGAGACCCCTCCTCGTTTCTGGTATGGGGGATAGAAAAATACAAACCTCACTGGAGGGGTGACAATAAAGTTATAAACCTGAGCCAATCAGAATCTCGCTGGATACATGAGCTTCGTACATTAGCACCATTGGGACACAATGTAGAATTCGACCTGAATTGTTTTATTTCAAACTATTGATTTAATCATTCTGTGTTTTTAGTTTATCTATTATCTTTCTTTTGATCCATTAGTTCCACTCTATTCATTCTCCTGCTGTTATTCATCTATCATTCCTGAAGATTGTTAGGCTTATTTTACACATTGACCCATTATTTTAACCCTTTCCCCATGTTAGTGGTTTTAATTGAGGGTTTTATTTAATTAGGGCTGCCTTCTTTAAATCGCCCACCAGATGGCAGGCCTGTGCAATGAGCAGTCCTTATATGGATTCTTATCTTGTTTAGTTTTGTTTCAGCTTAGAAGAGGTATTGTGTTGACCATTAGATAGTGCTGTTCATCCATTATCCTGGTCGCAAATTATTTCGGTTTTAAAACTTTATTTTTTAATTCATATTTTTAAGATGTTTGATGTATTTGTCATTATGAGCATTGTCTATTTATTTATGTACTATATTAAGATTTTAACATGATCAGGAGTAGGGATGAGCTTCGAGTTCGAGTCGAACTCATGTTCGAAAACACTGGCTGTTCGCAAGTTCGCCGAACAGCGAACAATTTGGGGTGTTCGCGGCAAATTCGAATGCTGCAGAACACCCTTTAAAAGTCTATGGGAGAAATCAAAAGTGCTAATTTTAAAGGCTTATATGCAAGTTATTGTCATAAAAAGTGTTTGGGGACCCGGGTCCTGCCCCAGGGGACATGGATCAATGCAAAAAAAAGTTTTAAAAACGTCAGTTTTTTCTGGAGCAGTGATTTTAATAATGCTTAAAGTCAAACAATAAAAGTGTAATATCGCTTTAAATTTCGTACCTGGGGGGTGTCTATAGTATGCCTGTAAAGGGGCGCATGTTTCCCGTGTTTAGAACAGTCTGACAGCAAAATGACATTTCGAAGGAAAAATTCCATTGAAAACTACCCGCGGCTATTGCATTGCCGACAATACATATAGAAGTTCATTGATAAAAACGGCATGGGAATTCAACACAGGGAAACCCCGAACCAAAATGTTAAAAAAAAAATGACGTGGGAGTCCCCCTAAATTCCATACCAGGCCCTTCAGGTCTGGTATGGATATTAAGGGGAACCCCGGCCAACATTTAAAAAAAAAATGACGTGGGGTTCCCCCTAAATTCCATACCAGACCCTTCAGGTCTGGTATGGATTTTAAGGGGAACCCCGCGCCAAAGAAAAAAAAACGGCGTGGGGTCCCCCCAAAAATCCATACCAGACCCTTATCCGAGCACGCAACCTGGCAGGACGCAGGAAAAGAGGGGGGGACAAGAGTGCGCCCCCCCCTCCTGAACCGTACCAGGCCACATGCCCTCAACATTGGGAGGGTGCTTTGGGGTAGCCCCCCAAAACACCTTGTCCCCATGTTGATGAGGACAAGGGCCTCATCCCCACAACCCTGGCCGGTGGTTGTGGGGGTCTGCGGGCGGGGGGCTTATTGGAATCTGGAAGCCCCCTTTAACAAGGGAACCCCCAGATCCTGCCCCCCCCTGTGTGAAATGGTAAGGGGGTACTTACCCCTACCATTTCACTAAAAAACTGTCAAAAATGTTAAAAATGACAAGAGACGGTTTTTGACAATTCCTTTATTTAAATGCTTCTTCTTTCTTCTATCTTCCTTCATCTTCTTCTGGTTCTTCTGGTTCTTCCTCCGGCGTACTCGTCCAGCATCTCCTCCGCGGCGTCTTCTATCTTCTTCTCCTCGGGCCGCTCCGCACCCATGGCATGGGGGGAGGCTCCCGCTCTTCTCTTCATTTTCTTCTTCACCCTCTTCTCTTCTTCCTTCTTCTCTTCTTCTCTTCTTCATTTTCTTCTCCGGGCCGCTCCGCATCCATGCTGGCATGGAGGGAGGCTCCCGCTGTGTGACGGCGTCTCCTCGTCTGACGATTCTTAAATAAAGGGGGTGGGGCCACCCGGTGACCCCGCCCCCTCTGACGCACGGGACATGATGGGACTTCCCTGTGGCATTCCCCGTGACGTCACAGGGAAGTCCCGTCAAGTCACCATGCGTCAGAGGGGGGCGGGGTCACCGGGTGGCCCCGCCCCCCATTATTTAAGAACCGTCAGACGAGGAGACTCCGTCACACAGCGGGAGCCTCCCTCCATGCCAGCATGGGTGCGGAGCGGCCCGGAGAAGAAAATGAAGAAGAGAAGAAGGAAGAAGAGAAGAGGATGAAGAAGAAGATGAAGAGAAGAGCGGGAGCCTCCCCCCATGCCATGGGTGCGGAGCGGCCCAAGGAGAAGAAGATAGAAGACGCCGCGGAGGAGATGCTGGACGAGAACGCTGGAGGAAGAACCAGAAGAGCCAGAAGAACCAGAAGAAGATGAAGGAAGATAGAAGAAAGAAGAAGCATTTAAATAAAGGAATTGTCAAAAACTGTCTCTTGTCATTTTTAACATTTTTGACAGTTTTTTAGTGAAAGTACCCCCTTACCATTTCACACGGGGGGGGCAGGATCTGGGGGTTCCCTTGTTAAAGGGGGCTTCCAGATTCCGATAAGCCCCCCGCCCGCAGACCCCCACAACCACCGGCCAGGGTTGTGGGGATGAGGCCCTTGTCCTCAACAACATGGGGACAAGGTGTTTTTGGAGGGCTACCCCAAAGCACCCTCCCAATGTTGAGGGCATGTGGCCTGGTACGGTTCAGGAGGGGGGGGCCGCACTCTCGTCCCCCCCTCTTTTCCTGCGGCCTGCCAGGTTGCGTGCTCGGATAAGGGTCTGGTATGGATTTTTGGGGGGACCCCACGCCGTTTTTTTTTTTTTTTTTGGCGCGGGGTTCCCCTTAAAATCCATACCAGACCTGAAGGGTCTGGTATGGAATTTAGGGGGAACCCCACGTCATTTTTTTTTAAAATTTTGGCCGGGGTTCCCCTTAATATCCATACCAGACCTGAAGGGCCTGGTATGGAATTTAGGGGGACTCCCACATCATTTTTTTTTTTTAATTTTGGTTCGGGGTTTCCCTGTGTTGAATTCCCATGCCGTTTTTATCAATGAACTTCTATGTGTATTGTCGGCAATGCAATAGCCGCGGGTAGTTTTAAATGGAATTTTTCCTTCGAAATGTCATTTTGCTGTCAGACTGTTCTAAACACGGGAAACATGCGCCCCTTTACGCATACTATAGACACCCCCCAGGTACGAAATTTAAAGGGATATTACACTTTTATTGTTTGACTTTAAGCATTAT
This sequence comes from Aquarana catesbeiana, assembly GCF_042186555.1. Taxonomy (NCBI): domain Eukaryota; kingdom Metazoa; phylum Chordata; class Amphibia; order Anura; family Ranidae; genus Aquarana; species Aquarana catesbeiana. The sequence continues at coordinate 49,181,155 of NC_133331.1, read as the reverse complement.
TAAAATCACTGCTCCTGAAAAAACGTCCGTTTTTAAAACTTTTTTTGCATTGATCCATGTCCCCTGGGGCAGGACCCGGGTCCCCAAACACTTTTTATGACAATAACTTGCATATAAGCCTTTAAAATTAGCACTTTTGATTATTCATGTTCGTGTCCCATAGACTTTAACGGTGTTCGCGTGTTCGAGCGAACATTTTTCCTGTTCGCATGTTCTGGTGCGAACCGAACAGGGAGGTGTTCGGCTCATCCCTAATCAGGAGGGTTACTATGGTAACCGCTCTGCTTTATTAGTCACCGCTGTGTACCCGACTCTATACCCTTTGAGAAAGTCACGTGAACAGTGACGCAACGCGTCAGTGAAGAGAGCCGGGTGAAGTTTGTTTCTGATCACGGCCGGGATCGGGAACCATTACAATTGAAACGCTCGTTTTTTACAGCTAACTGTAACTGCATTACCTATAATAAAGTTAGTCTGTTTTAAATACTGCACTATGGAGTCCTCCCTTCCCTTCTCTTTAATGGTCTAATGACATCTGGCTGAGAGTCTGGGGCGCCCTGGGGACGGATCTGGTGGAGTTACTGGAGATCTATAGGAGCAGTGTCACTGAAGGGGCTGTGGAGCGGATTGGCCAGTGTGGACCTGTCAGCATGGCTTACTTTGCTCTGATATGAGGTGAGAGGCTGGGGGAACTACTTTCCACACACACTGGAGATTGGCTGAACGGTGTCACTGGAATTTTTGGATGAATTGCAAATTCACATTGAAGGAGATTGTCACATGCAGATTGCACTGTGTATGGGAACCTTTTTTTCACCCCATTTTTCCTATTTTTTATTTTTTATTTTTTTGTGTTTATTTCACTATTTGATGATTTCACTATTTAAGCATTAAGCACTTTGTTTGGACTACCTTGGACTATTATTACATTTCATTGGTATTTTTACATTAGTTTTGCACTTTTTTTGCAATTTTTGCACACTTGTTTTGCAATTTTTGCACATTCATTACATGGTAATATTTTTTGCCACTGTTTTTTTTTTGCTCCATTTGCACAGATTGCTTATTTTGCACATTCCTAGCATGCACCATTGTTTTGCACCTTTGCGGTTTGTGCACATCTTTTTGCGATTTGCATAGATGGTCATATTTACTTTGTAGACACTTTATTTATATATTATCCCTTTATTTTGTTGCACTAGTATTTAGGAATCTTTATTGAAATATTATTATATATGTTTTGGATCATATTATTTCCTATTGATTGTTCATCTCAACATGATTTAGGATTCCGTTCATGTTGTAGGATCTTAGTCACCATTTCATTAAGTGTTTACCAAGCCATTTCATATATTTGCCTGTGTGTGATGGTTATTCATTCATTTATTGCTATAGCATTGGTTTGTTAATCTCTGGCTATACAATTTAATAAGAGATTAATTTAAGGACGCATTATCCCTCTGGAATTATCCTTTTGGAATTTCCAAAGATGTTTGTACCATTACATTCATTTTTTCTTTATGGTTATTTTAAGTAAGCGCCACATTAACTTTTTTGCCATTTGCTCTTTATCCGGTGTGAGAACACTTTTATGTTGGCAGCTACTTTGTTAGGTTTTAGAATTATTATCTGGTCCCCTGTGATTTGCGCATTAGTTTCCCACTTTTTTTCATAGTAAAATGTATTGTACAGAGTGCAGGGTCAGAAGGTACATAACCCACAGCTTGCAGGAGGACTACTGCACAGAGCACAGAGGTCAGTAGTACACAGAGTGCAGGAGTTGGTAGTTTGCAATTGTCAGGACCAGGATCTGAACCCACAACCTCTACTGCATCCAGCAGTAGCTCTTTTTGCTGAGCCACCTGAGATGCTGGACAGCACCTCCTCTGATCCTTTGTATAATTCTTGTTTCTGGTAAACCTTCAACTCCTTTCTCCTCCCATTAACATTCTATTTAAAGTTGTTGTAAACTCTTACATATAATGAAGTGACTGCTCTCAGGTAATACACAGAGATGAAACAAATCTTCCTACAAAAGTTTTACCTGTTTATCTGCTGTCTTTTCTTCTCTACAGCCAGTCAAAGTACAGAATTTAGACATGATCTCTCAGCCCTGAAAAGCAGGGGGCAGAGAGCTGAAGTTGGATCAGTGAGGAGAGCTCTGAGAGCTGATTGGAGGGAAGGGACACCTTCACACAGCACACAGGAGCAAGGCTGAGGCTGTCAATCACAGGCTGTGCCTTCCCATGTCACCTTTTTTTCCTTGGTCTCAAGAAAACTTATCAGAACTGATTCATGCTGATAGCAGGGAAACGATGCAGAAGACAGATATGACACTTAGTGCTCTGGATTGATGCAAGTACACACTATAGAGGGATATACTTTGTTTCCATTTCATGTCTGCGTTTTACAATTACTGTAAGCCATGCATATGTACTTCCTGTTTGCCAGAATATTGTGCTCTTCTCCAGCCAATATCTTGCTTTTGTCTCCCCTGCTGCCACCTTTATTTTCACTACTACTCATTAGCGACCTTGGCTTGTGTAGCACCCTCCTGGGTTAGGTAAGGCTGTGAGGTCAATTTAGTTTGGTCCCACTGTAAAAAGTGGATTTTAGGTTGATAGGTTAGGGCTGCTAGGGGTTTCATAGGCTGCTTCTTTGCTACTTCACGCTGTAATCTGGAACTATCTGGGGATTTCCAGAACATAGTGGGCCAGAGGGCAAAGGCCGCAGCCTGAATATTTATGGGACCTCCACCAATCCTTGGGGAGGTGTGCCCATAAGGAGGGGGAAGAGCCCTTAAATAGTCTGAGCCTGAGCAACAAGGGGAGTCTGCAGCATGCTGGTGTAAGGAAGCATTCCAGGGTCCAGCCAGGAGGGGACCCCTGTTGAGACTTCTTTCTCTCCTGGGCAGAAGCCAGGGAAGGAACCAGCAAAACGCAAAGAGGGTCCCAGCTAGGCCTAGCTAAGGAACCTGAAGAGAAAGAATCCCAGGAATCCAGGGGGTGAGGAGAGAGCTCACAGGAGGAAAGCTGGTAAGGAAGCTGTGGGAGAGAGCCCAAGTTTTCCAGAAGGCTGTGAGTCTGCATCTCCTTCACAAGGAAAGAGCCAGCTGGATATCGGAAGGAGGCAAACCGAATATCCTCTGGGTACAAAACCCAAGGGACTATTGGGTACAAAACCCGAGTGACTATTTAGTGCTTCAGTCTTGAGAAGAAGACAGGATCACAGGCAACTAGGAGATTCTTTGGGACTTGTTACTAGAGAAAAGTACAGTCTGAAATGTACGGGTTCAGCCAAGCAGGGATGCAACACTGTCAGGTGTTATACAGGCGCAGCTGAAGAAGTACAAGCCTTTTTGTGTCATTTTTGTAAAGAAGTGAACAATTGCAGCCAGAAAGTTAGTAAACCTCAACAAATTCAAATTCAAATTCTACAGTTCTGGGGTATAGTATTTCCTACTTCTGCTTGATCTTAACCTGCAACCATTTGTTACCGACTTGTTTACTGAATACGCTTCTGTTTGATTCCTACCTGGTATGTCTGATACTGGACCCTGGCTTGCTCACCGGTTAGCACTTAGACCCCCTCACCTCTGATAGTTCCGCGACATCCGTCAGGGTGACCTGCTTGTGTACTTATCCAGCTGTCAGTAGGAGCCTTTTTACTGCTACAGCTACTGGTCTCTGAGCCTGACCCCTGATTGTGACAGTAATTCACTGAGTGAAAGGGTCAGTAGTATGTAATGTACAGCGTGCAGAGGTCAGTAGTGTGTAATGTACAGAGTGCAGAGGTCAGGAGTGTGTAATGTACAGAGTGCAGGGGTCAGTAGTATGTAATGCACAGAATGCAGAGGTTGGTAGTAAGTAATGCACAAGTGCTGGGGTCAGTTGTATGTACAGTAAAGAGTGTAGGGATCAGAAATATGTAATATACAGGGTACAGGGGTCAGAAGTATATATCTCTCCCCCAAAGCCCAAATCTTAGCTCTCTCAAACAGACTCCTCCTCAAGAAAACTGCTCCACGCTCTCATCAAGACCCCATTCTCTCCCACCCAAGAAAACTCCTGATCATCATTTTGATGCTTTTAAAGAAATACGTTTTAATACTACCTGGACTATTCTACCTGCATATATTTCATTTATTTATGTATATTTTTGCTTGGGTTTTACAGCAATAAGTAACTCTATATTTTTATTTTGTAATTACTTTTAGATGATCGGTATACTCCCCGTCCTGTTCCTGGTGGGAGCAGTCAAAGGTAAGAAATGCTGGTGGGCAGTGAGAGGAGATTCTTGAAAATATATCTATCACTGGAGTATTCATTTATTACTAAAGCTCTGACATATTTGTGCGGTACAGAGAATACTGAGCCAGTCACGTCACCCTCTTCACCAAAGGAGTCACACCCTATCATTATTATACACAAAATACACTATATTGTCAAAAAGTATTGGGACGTCTGCCTTTACAATCACATGAACTTTAATGGCATACCAGTCTCATGTCGCGTACACACGGTCGCAATTTCCGACAGCAAATGTTCGATGTGAGCTTGTTGTCGGAAATTCCGACCATGTGTATGCTCCATCAGACATTTGCTGTCGGAATTTCGGACAACAAATGTTTAAGAGCTGACGCATACACACAGTCGGAATTTCCAACAATAAGGCCCCTTTCACACTGGGGCGGTTTGCAGGCGTTATTGCGCTAAAAATAACGCCTGCAAACCGCCCCTAAACAGCCTCCGTTGTTTGTTCAGTGTGAAAGCCCGAGGGCTTTCATACTGAAGCGGTGCGCTGGCAGGAGAAGAAAAAATCTCCTGTCAGCCGCATCTTTGGAGCGGTGAAGGAGCGGTGTATTCACCGCTCCTAAACCGCTCCTGCCCATTGAAATCAATGGGACAGCGTGGCTATACCGCGGTAATACCGCGGCTATAGCCGTGCTATACGAGGGGTTTTAACCCTTTTTCGGCCGCCAGCGGGGGGTTAAAACCGCACCGCTAGCGGCCAAATACCGCGGTTAAACAGCGCTAAAAATAGCGCTGTTTTACCGCCAACGCCCCCTACCGCCCCAGTGTGAAAGGGGCCTAAATGTTCGATGTGAGCTCGTTGACGGAAATTCCAACCGTGTGTATGCTCCATCGGACATTTGCTGTCGGAATTTCCGACAACAAATGTTTGAGAGCTGGTTCTCAAATTTTCCGACAACAAAGTTTGTTGTCGGAAATTCCAATCGTGTGTACCCAAGTCCGACGCACAAAATTCCACGCATGCTCAGAATCAAGCAGAAGAGCTGCACTGGCTATTGAACTTCATTTTTCTCGGCTCGTCATACGTGTTGTATGTCATCGCGTTCTTGGCGATCGGAATTTCCGACAACATTTGTGTGACCGTGTTTGAGCAAGACAAGTTTGAGCCAGCATCCGTCGGAAAAAAAATCCACGGTTTTGTTGACAGAATTTCCGATCGTCTGTACGCGGCATTAGTCTATAGGGTTCAATATTGAGTTGGCCCACCCTTTGCAGCTATAACAGCTTCAACTCTTCTGGGAAGGCTGTCCACGAGGTTTAGGAGTGTGTCTATGGGAATGTTTGACCATTCTTCCAGGGCTTCCGTAGGGTTCAATAATGAGTTGGCCCACTCTTTGCAGCTTTAACTTTTCTAGGAAGGCTGTCCACAAAGTTTAGGAGTGTGTCTATGGGAATGTTTGACCATTCTTCTAGAAGCACATTTGTGAGGTCAGGCACTGATGTTGGATGAGAAGGCCTGGCTCACAATCTTCGCTCTTATTCATCCCAAGGTGTTCTATTGGGTTGAGGTCAGGACTCTGTGCAGGTCAGTCAAGTTCCTCCACCCCAAACTCACTCATCCATGGCTTCATGGACCTTGCTATGTACACTGGTCCAAATCATTTGGTGGAGGGGGATTATGGTATGGAGTTGTTTTTCAGGGGTTGGGCTTGGCCCCTTAGTTCCAATGAAGGAAACTCTTAAGGTGTCAGCATACCAAGACATTTTGGACAATATCATGCTCCCAACTTTGTGGGAACAGTTTTGGGATAGCCCCTTCCTGTTCCAACATGACTGCACATCAGTACATAAAGCAAAGTCCATAAAGACATGAATGAGCGAGTTTGGGGTGGAGGAACTTGACTGGCCTGCACAGAGTCCTGACCTAAGCGAAAAAAGAGCGAACATTTTGAAAAAAAAAACTATATTTTCTACTTTCTGTTTTAAAAAAAATCCAATAAAATTAAATTTCGTCATATATTTAGGCCAAAATGTATTCTGCTACATGTCTTTGGTAAAAAAAAATCCTGATAAGTGTATAATAATTGTTTTTTGTGATCACAGACAGATGTACTGTACGCAGATGATCATGTACAGATGTGCGCAGATGATGACGGACATATGTGTGCAGATGATCACTGGGACAAATGATTTTACTGGGATATATGTGGGAGAGGTATTTTTACTGTGTGGAGATATGTGTGGGGACACTATGGATTGACACTGTTGTGGTGACACTGTTGTGGGGACACTGGGCTGGTGATCAGTGTGTAAAAAGCTATAAAAAACCCAGCTGCAGTGATCCGCTCTCCCTCTCCTCATTGACAACTTTCATGTGAGGAGAGGGAGAGCCGATGCCTAGTGACTGGCTCTCTATTTACCTTACATGATGAAAAGTTAGCGCAGATATTTGTTGACATTTGTTTCACCTTTTTTTGATTTGTTTAATATCAGCTGCTTAAGCCCCGTACACACGATCCGAAAATCGTACGTAAAATGCCGCATTCGAAACGATCGTACGATAATCGGATCGTTAGTACAGAGCTTTCGAGAGCCGATCAGGACAGTTCATCCGATATTATTCTATCGGACATGCACGGAAATTTTTTCCGTACGATGCCAGATCGTACGATTTTCGTTTAATCGGTACAGCTATCGTTCGAAAATGCAATACAAATGCATTGCAACACATGACATCGCTTCCGAATTTTTATTCTGTCGTACGGGAATTTTCGGGACTTTAGTAAACTCATCAGATTCGATGTGAGATTAGCATGCAAACAAAAACGGACGATCATTCGTCCGATATTCGGATCGTGTGTATGGGGCTTTACTCACTATCTTTTCCACTATTATGGATGTGTTTGATTTTCGTAATTCAGGGTCTTTGAACCTTAAAGATGTTTTCAAAAATGTGGAGGTTCAGCAAAATCTAGATATAGGAGGTCTTTTTGTTGGATTAAAAAACCTGATAGTTTCCGAAGTTCATGGTCATTGGGATATTGCTCTGTTAGAGAAGTATCTAGATGACAGCATGGTACCTAGGAGCCTGAGGTTTGAGATCATCCCTCAGGAAGACGAGATTGATCTCCCAGGATGGTATAAATACTTCAATAATGTGGGTCTGGATCTGTTGCGATTTTTAATTGCCAGAAAAAGACGTAAACTGAACAAACTTGATGAGGAAATATCAGAAGTTAAAGACAAACTGTCATTATACAAAGGAGTCAGAAGAATATAAAAACGAATCTGACAATCTCAAAAAAGTTCTTGAGAAAGAGGACCTTGAGCAGAAAGCCAAAAAGAAAAAGAAATATGCAAGGGACCTGGAGGACTATAAATCAAATCAGGTGTTTAAATGGCAGGTCAGGAGGGCGACTCCCGTTGAAGGAGGAACGGGACCTCCCCCCGGGCCACCCACCAGTTTTAGACCCTCTGTTCCCCCGGTAGCCCAGATGAACAACAGAAAAGTTAGAAATACTCATACACCTAAGGGAAGTTGGAGGAGGGTTGTAAACAACAGAAAGCCACTTCCCTTTAGAAATCCTCAAAACAAAGGGGCTTATCCTAAGAAACAGGGAAATAACGATTATGCACAATATGATCAATCTTCCCATGATTATTCGGAGGATATTCCAGTACATAATCGGTATGGACCTCTGGGGGAATATCATGATGACTACCATGAATATAATGATTGCGATTATGACGACCGATATATTGTCCAACACTCGTCGGTCTGCACTCCGGGTAACACCCATCCTGATTATAGACGATTAGGTTGGGAAAGCCCTGGTTATTATCCCCCCAGAAGACCTCAACACCAGAATCAAGGTCCCCCATACCACTCTGGCCCATCCACTTCCGCTTCCTCTTTTTTTCCCAAGGCCCCACAGAAAAACAAGAGAGGGGGAGAACCAAGAGAGGGACAAGAGGGGGGAGGAGGAACCGATCGAAAAAGGCGAAGGCTATAAGGGATGCTGGGATTTTCAACCTCAGCAAAAGCACACTCACAGAGAATGAGAAATTTGTACTTGACCATGGACTCAAATTTGCTCCAGATAAACCCTTGAGCAAGTTTGGGACCTTTATAGATGTACAAAAATACATTCGAAAGGTCAGTGTAAAAAGATATTTTCTATCCCAAACCGCCACTACCACTCTTAGAGAGGTGGATGAAGTGAGACATTCGGGCCTCTCTAACGCTTCTCTTTTCAACCCACCTGGGTTTATGCCACCTTCTATATCTGTGTTCAAAGAACTAGTCCTTAAAGACATAGACAAACTAAAAATAAGGAGGAATCATAAAAATTTGAGATTTCATGAGGGATTAGAATCTTTGAAACAAAGGAATGACATCATCATTCGACCCGCTGATAAGGGGGGGGGATAGTGGTGATGGACAAGAGTTCATATGTTTCAGAAATGAACAGAATCTTGTCAGACACTGACACCTATATCCCTTTGAGTCATGATCCCATTTTTAAATACAAAAAGGAACTTACTGTACTCGTCAATGCTGGGTTTCGGAACAAATTGCTTAATAAGAAAGAGAGGGACTTTTTAATCCCGCTGGCACCTAGAAAACCAATTATTTACTTTCTACCAAAGGTACACAAGAGTTTAGTTAATCCCCCAGGAAGACCGATTGTAAGTGGGCTGGACTCTATTACCTCTAGAATCGGTAAATATATTAATGGCTTCTTACAACCCTTAGTATCTGGTACCCCCTCCTATATCAAAGATTCTGCACAAGTGATTCGCAGTTTTGAGAATTTGGAGTGGAACGAGGGATACATTATGGCCACTGCCGACGTGGCGTCCCTGTATACTATCATTTCCCACGCAGACAGCTTAGAATCTGTGGATCTGTTCCTAAGGAGAGATGTTGAGTTGGTTTCTGCACAATGAGAGTTTATTTTAGATCTATTGAAATATGCCATGACCCATAATTACTTCTGGTTTGGGGGTACTCATTACCTCCAAAACAGAGGGGTCGCTATGGGTGCAAAATTCGCACCAAGTATGGCCAATTTATTTATGGCCAAATGGGAGGAGGATGTCGTCTATTCCAACAGAAGACCAGAATTGGTCTTCTGGGGTAGATATATAGACGACATCCTCCTCCTGTGGGATGGCGATATGCTGTCACTCACCACCTTTATGCATCAACTCAATGATAATTCACTGGGGATTGTGTTACAGTTTGAGAGTAGCACTAGCAAAATTAATTTTTTGGATCTGATCATACAGGTCAAAGATGGCGCTTTTAATATGTCCACTTTCTTCTAGAGTACTGATAGAAATGGGTATATTGGACAAGGTAGCTGACATCACCCCTCATGGCTTAAATCAGTATCCAGGTGCCAATTCCTCTGTTTGCGGTGGAATTGAACTCTTAAGGAAGACTTTCTTATACAGGCTGCTACTCTGAAAGAAAGATTCATTGAGAAAGGATACTCACCCAATGATTTAAATAGAGTTATTAATGAAGTGGATCGAGTCTCCATTTTACAGAATAAGAAAAAACCCTCATCAAGTGAGATCGATCACAATTTCTCAATGATCACCACTTACTCCCAACAATATTTTGACATCAAAAAAATTTTCTCCAAGCATTGGGAAGTTCTTAAAAATGATAAGTTTTTGGGTGCAGTCCTCCCAGACCGGCCACAGGTTATATTTAGAGGGGTTCCCCCCCTTAAACTCCAAGTAGCACCCAACATTTTGGATGCCCCTAATAGGGTGTCTTTTTTTCAAAGATCTAAGGGCTATCACCCTTGCCGGGGTTGTAATGTTTGTGCCATTAATAATGACAAGAGTAGGAAAATATGTCGATTCAAGTCTCATGCCACAGGTAGAATTTTTGACATTAACACCTTTATTACCTGCACCTCATTAAACGTGTTATACTTATTGATCTGCCCTTGCGGCTTGCAATATGTGGGCCGCACGACATGGGCTATGCACGTTAGGCTTAATGAGCATATCACAAACATTAACCACTTCAGCCCCGGAAAAATTTACCCCCTTCCTGACCAGTGCACTTTTTACAATTTGGCACTGCGTCGCTTTAACTGCTGATTGCGCGGTCATTCAATGCTGTACCCAAACAAAATTTGCGTCCTTTTCTTTCCCACAAATAGAGCTTTCTTTTGATGGTATTTGATCACCTCTGCGGTTTTTATTTTTTGCTCTATAAATGGAAAAAGATTGAAAATTTTGAAAAAAAAATGATATTTTGTACTTTTTGTTATAAAAAAATCCAATAAACACAATTTTAGTCATACATTTAGGCCAAAATGTATTCGGTCACATGTCTTTGGTAAAAAAAATGTCAATAAGCGTATATTTATTGGTTTGCGCAAAAGTTATAGCGTCTACAAACTAGGGTACATTTTCTGGAATTTACACAGCTTTTAGTTTATGACTACCTATGTCTTTTCTTGAGGTGCTAAAATGGCAGGGCGGTACAAAACCCCCCCAAATGACTCCATTTTGGAAAGTAGACACCCCAAGGAAATTGCTGAGAGGCATGTTGAGCCCATTGAATACTATTTTTTTTTTGTCCCAAGTGATTGAATAATGACAAAAAAAAAAATAATTACAAAAAGTTGTCACTAAATAATATATTGCTCACACAGGCTTTGGCATATGTGGAATTGCACGCCAAAATACATTTAGCTGCTTCTCCTGAGTATGGGGATACCACATGTGTGGGACTTTTTGGGAGCCTAGCTGCGTACAGGGCCCCGAAAACCAATCACCGCCTTCAGGATTTCTAAGGGTGTAAATTTTTGATTTCACTCTTCACTGCCTATCACAGTTTCGGAGGCCATGGAATGCCCAGGTGGCACAACCCCCCCCCCCCAAATGACCCCATTTTGGAAAGTAGACACCCCAAGCTATTTGCTGAGAGGCAAGGTAAGTATTTTGCAGCTCTCATTTGTTTTTGAAAATTAAGAAAGACAAGAAAACATTTTTTTTTTCTTTTTTCAATTTTCAAAACTTTGTGACAAAAAGTGAGGTCTGCAAAATACTCACTATACCTCTCAGTAAATAGCTTGGGGTGTCTACTTTCCAAAATGGGGTCATTGGGGGGGGGTTTGTGCCACCTGGGCATTCCATGGCCTCCGAAACTGTGATAGCAGTGAAGAGTAAAATCAAAAATTTACGCCCTTAGAAAGCCTGAAGGCGGTGCTTGGTTTTCGTGGTCCCGTACGCGGCTAGGTTCCCAAAAAGTCTCACACATGTGGTATCCCCGTACTCAGGAGAAGCAACAGAATGTATTTTGGGGTGTAATTTCACATATTCCCATGGCTTGTTTGAGCAATATATCATTTATGTACAGTGGCAACAAAATAAATACATTTTTAAAAGCCTTTAAAAGCCTTTACAGGTTACCACTTTAGATTTACAGAGGAGGTCTACTGCTAAAATGACTGACCTCGATCTGACCTTCGCGGTGATACCTCACATGCATGGTGCAATTGCTGTTTACATTGGATGCCAGACCGACGCTTGCGTTCGCCTTAGCACGAGAGCAGGGGGGGACAGGGGTGCTTTTTTTTTTCTTTATTATTTTTTTGCTTTTTTATCTTATTTTTAAACTGTTCCTTTCATATTTTTTTTAAATCATTTTTATTATTATCTCAGGGAATGTAAATATCCCCTATGATAGCAATAGGTAGTGACAGGTACTCTTTTTTGAAAAATTGGGGTCTATTAGACCCTAGATCTCTCCTCTGCCCTCAAAGCATCTGACCACACCAAGATCGGTGTGATAAAATGCTTTCCCAATTTCCCAATGGCGCTGTTTACATCCGGTGAAATCTAAGTCATAAAATGCTCGTAGCTTCCGGTTTCTTAGGCCATAGAGATGTGTGGAGCCACTATGGTCTCTGATCAGCTCTATGGTCAGCTGGCTGAATCACCGGCTGCATTCTCAGGTTCCCTGTTGAGACAGGAGAGCCAGAGAAAAACACGGAAGACGGTGGGGGGCATTCCCTCCCACTGCTTGTAAAAGCAGTCTAGAGGCTAATTAGCCACTAGAATTGCTTTTACATGAAAGCCGACTGCTGGCTGAAAAGAATGATACCAAGATGATACCTAAACCTGCAGGCATCATTCTGGTATAACCACTCAAAGTCGTGAATGGCGTACCTGAAGACAAAAAAATGGTTAACAATAAAGCACAGTAAACAGTAAAGTATAAAAAATTGCATACCTGAAAAGCAAACATGATAAAACATAATAACAATAAAACATTGCAGAATAGAATACAGTAAAAAAAGAGCAGAACAATAGAGAGAGAATAGAGAGAGAGAGAGAGAACAATAAAACAACAACTATTTGTTTTATTTTATATTTTTTTTGTGTTTTTTTTTTTTTTACACTTTTTTTTGTAACTGTAACTTTTATAACTGTAACCGGTTCCAGGTTGGGGTCTCTCAAAATGCGATGGCATCTTGGGAGACCCTGTGAAAGTGCGCCTAAGTTGTGCAATGCTGTACACTACGCTAATACTCAACTAGTGAATGGTAGCGTTCAAAACATTCACCAATGCAAAGACCAGGATTGTCAGGACAGGAGGGACAATAATAGCGGGTGTCACGCCTATATCCGCGCTTGCTGCAGACACGACATCTTTTTTGGGGGGGTTCGTTGGGTAGGGGTACTCGGGAGGACATAAAGAAAATGCCTCTCATGTGAATGGGGGAAGTATGGGCGCTGCAGAAGTGGTGGGTTCCCAATTAGGATTGGCGATTGCAGCAGGAAGGGCATTATGGGCACGACGGGCCTGTGTTTGTCTTCTTCTTGGTGGCACTACTTGTGCTTGCCACCTCACCAGCTTGAACTGCACTTATGGGACTCGCCACGTCACCAAGTGTTACTGCAGTGCTGGTTTGACTACGACTGGGGTGTACTAGGCCGCTGGGGCTTGCCAGTTCACCAAAACGCTACCAAAAAAACTGTTAGCGATCGCAGGGATCAGGCCTGACTCTGCGAACGCTGCAGTTATGCGTTTAGTGTTTTGTAAGTGACAGTGATCGATCGATACTGCACTTGGGTGGGCTGGGCTGGGCCGGGCGGAGGAGCAAAAGGCAGGTGCTAGCAGGTATCTGGGCTGATTCCGCTAACACTGCGTTTTTGGGAACCCTAAACTGCTGGGGACGCTAGTATAGATCTGATCGGATCAGATATTGATCTGTTCAGATACTATACCACTAAGGGAGGCATATGTTGCGTGCGTGGGTGTTAGCGGTACTGGCACTAACCTGACGCTGCTTGGGGCGACGCATATCACTGCCGGGCGATCAGGGGGCTAAACCTTTATTAGGTTATAAATGACGGGTGCCCTGACACTATAAAAAATAAACGAACTAACCAGCGTCACCCATAATGGTTATACAGTGATCAGTGGTGAAAGGGTTAACTAGGGGGCAATCAAGGGGTTAAAACATTTATTAGGTAGTATATGGGGGTCCCTGACGCTATAAAACGCTGATGGCGAACCTAAATATTTACCTCCCTAACTAGCGTCACCAGTGACACTAATACAGCGATCAGGAAAATGATCGCTTAGCGACACTGGCGACGGGGGGTGATCAAGGGGTTAAAACTTTATTAGGGGGGGTTAGGGGGGTACCCTAGACCTAAAGGGGGCTAACACTAACTGCCCTACCACACTAACTGTCACAAACTGACACCAATGCAGTAATCAGAAAAAAAAACAGCTTGGTGTCAGTGTGACAGGGGGGGGGGGGTGATTGGGGGGTAAAGGGGGGTGTAAAGTATGCCTGGCATATTCTACTGTGTGTGTGTGTTGTGCAATCACTCGGATGTCTTCTCTCCTCGGTGCCGGAACGGAAAATACCGAGCCGAGGAGAGATGACATCATTTCCTCTGCCTCTGTGTACTATACAGAGGCAGGGGAATGATCTCATTGGCTGGGAGCGATCGCGAGGGGGGGGGCGGGGCACGAATGGATGGCCTCCCCCTCATCTCTGAACGCTAGCAGTCAGAATCCGACCGCCTCCACTGTTGCTTATCTAGCAATTAAAGTTACTTCATTTACAATACCAGGCAGTGTGTTTCTCCTTATATTACAGCCACACTAATTCCCCCGCTTAGACACCAGTTTTAGTAAATCTCCCCCATTGTCTAGTCTGTTGCCCTGCTAATCATTGGGAATTGCACTTCAATGCACAAGCACAGTAGCTTGAGGTGCAACACAAATCACAAGCAATTTTCATCAATTGCAGTACATTTAACCAGCTATTTAACCACTTCACATCCCGCCCATGTACATATGATGTCCAGTTGTCCACAGGAGGGATCTCCCATCCTAAGCGGGTGTCATATGATGTCCTGGGCTTTGCGACCGTCTGGGGGGTTCGCATGCGGCGGCACTCACGCACACCCGCTGCATCGCTCGGGAGCCGATGCACATGCCCGGCGCCCGCGATGTCTGCCGGGCACCCGCGATTGCCCGTTAACTGAGCAGGACCATGGATCTGTGTGTGTAAACACACAGATCCATGTCCTGTCAGGTGAGAGGAGACCGATCATGTGTTCCCAGTACAGAGGAACACCGATCGGTCCCCTCCCACTACAGTTAGATTCACTCCCTAGGTAACACAGTTAACCCCTTCACCGCCCCCTAGTGTTAACCCCTTCACTGCCAGTGACATTTATACAGTAATCAATGCATTTGTATAGCCCTGATGTATAGACCTGTATAAATGTGAATGGTCCCAAAATGGTGTCAAAAGTGTCCGATCTGTCCGCCGCAATGTCACAGTCATGATAAAAATCACAGGTCGCCGCCATTACTAGTAAAAAAAAATAATAAAAATGCCATAAAATTATCCCCTATTTGTAGACACTATAACTTTTGCGCAAACCAATAAATATACGCTTATTGCGATTTTTTTACCAAAAATATGTAGAAGGATACATATCGACCTAAACTGAGGGAAAAAAAAATGTTTCAAATTGGGGTATTTATTATAGCAAAAAGTAAAAAATATTGTGTTTTTTTCAAACTTGTCGCTCTTCTTTTGTTTATAGCGCAAAAAATAAAAACCGCAAAGATGATTAAATACCACCAAAAGAAAGCTCTATTTGTGGGGGAAAAAAAGATTAAAAATTAAATTTGGGTACAATGTAGTACGACTGCGCAATGGTCATTCAAAATGCGACAGCGCTGAAAATTGGCTTGGGCAGGAAGGGGGTGAAAATCCCCTGTATTGAAGTGGTTAAAATAATTTACTAAAATCTTATAATGCACAGCAAAGGAACAGAAAATTATGAAAGGGCTCTAAGTCTAGAAGACCTGGAAACAGTATTCATATAATCTGCATACTTAATCCCATCTGAAGGACTCAAAAGACATTAAAGCCAGAAAAACATGTTGCTGCCTGTGTCTCCAAGATGTTTTCTTTCCCTTTTCTGGTGACCACGCAGGAAGTGAGGGGAAATGAACCCAACATATATGATAATACAAACCTGGCAGGAATTTGTCTTTCCACTCTCCATTAAGCTACTTTCACACTGGGGCCGGCGGGTGTCAACGGTAAAGTGATAGAGGTCGAGCGATATGGGTTTTTCTCTGGCGGATATTTAGAAATCGCCGCGGCTGATGGCCGATACATGATGCCAATTTTTTAGGGCCAATATGTTAAGCCGATTTTTTTTTTCTTTTTTTTTTTCCTTTCATCTCATAAAATCTAACAGTTAGACCCCTTTCACAGTGGGGCATTTTTCAGGCGCTTTTGGGCTAAAAATAGTGCCTGTAAAGTGCCTTCAAAACGGCTCCCCTGCAGTCTCAGTGTGAAAGCCCGAGTGCTTTCACACTGAGGCGATGTACTGGCAGGATGTTAAAAAAGTCCTGCAAGCAGCATCTTTGGAGCGGTGGAGGAGTGTATACCGCTCCTCCACCACTCCTGCCCATTGAAATGAATGGGCACCGCTGCCGAAGCGCCTGCAAAGCGATTCGGCAGCAGTGCTTCACGGGCGCATTTAAACACTTCCTTGGGCGCTAGCTGGGTTATAAGCGCCCCGCTAGCAGCCGAATAGCGCCACTAAAATGACGGTAAAGCTCCGCTAAAACTAGCAGCGTTTTACCATCAACGCCCGCCTGCTCCAGTGTGAAAGCAGCCTTAAGTAATAAGTGATACAGAAAATTTCTTACATTTAAACATTTATTAAACAAAACGAACCTCCAATCAGTTCACTTGTATGTATAATTTAAATTAAAAAAAATATATCTTAAATATTAAATACACAAAAACAGGTAATCAAAACTTTTGGATGAAAAAAAATGGGTTAACTTTACTGCTTAGTTTTTTTTTTAATTCATTAGTGTATTTTTTCCAAAAAACATTGCGTTTGAAAGACCGCTGCGTAAATACCGTGTGACATAAAATATTGCAGCAACCGCTCTTTTATTCCCTAGGGTCTCTGCTAAAAAAAAATATATATATATATAATTTTTGGGGGTTCTAAGTGATTTTCTAGTAGAAAATACAGGATTTTTACTTGTAAGCAACAAGTGTCAGAAAAGATTTAGCCTTTAAATGGTTAAACTGAGAGCTTCTACACACAGAGTTCAGTTCAATAATAAGTAGAAACATTGTATCTTTTTAGCTTCTTTTATCAGACTTGGCAGGCTGCCCAGAGAGGAGAGAAGTCGCTCCACCGAAGACTTCAGGCAACTTGCATTGACTTCTATTACAGAAGTCATTTGCAAGTTGTGCTGAAGTTATAATCGGCCCTTTTAATCAGCACAATCGGCCGATGCTGTTTAATTAAAAGCCGCCAAATATCGGCCGATATATCGGTAGACCTCTATAAAGTGCCGCTTTAGCGGCGCTTTACCGTCGTTTTAGCGGCCCCACTAGTGGCCGAAAAAGGGTTAAAACCACCCGCAAAGCTGTGGTTTGGCGGCGCTGCCCCATTGATTTCAATGGGCAGGGGCGCTTTAGGAGCAGTGTATACACCGCTCCTACAGCGCTGCAAAGATGCTGCTTGCAGGACTTTTTTTACCGTCCTGCAAGCGCACTGCTCCAGTGTGAAAGCATTTGAGCTTTCACACTGGAGAGACAGGAAAGGCTCTTTACAGGCGCTATTTTTTAGCACTGTAGTGCCTGCAAAGTGGCTCAGTGTGAAAGTAGCCTTAAAAACAACATTTTGGCTGGAGTTCCACTTTAAAATGAGCTTGGGTAGGGGCAAAGAACTGGTAAATTATAAGAAGTGAAAACAGGATGGTAATAATCTCAGCTGGTTACCATTATCTTAACAGGGCTAATCAGGCTCAGCTGCTGGTGCTTTAAATACAACTTCCCCAGGTTGTGTAATGTTCTTCATGTGCACCTTGGAGAGGGTGTAAGGTGAGTGTGTCTCTGTTGGGGGTGGGAATAATTTGTGGAGTCCTTTGTTGTATATTATTGTTCTGCGCTTTAGTAATTTTAGATGAGTCCAGCTTAGACCCTTTTCAAACTGGGGTGCTTTTCAGGCGCTAAAAATAGCACCTGCAAAGCGCCCTGAAAGAGCCGCCGCTGTGTCTCCAATGTGAAAGCCCTGAGGGCTTTCCTGGCTGCTAGTGGGGGTGGTAAAAGCGCCCCGCTAGTGGCCGAAAAGCGCTGTGAAATTGACGGTAAAGCGCTGCTAAATAGCAGTGTTTTAGCGCTGACGCACCCACTGCCCCTGTGTGAAAGGGGCCTAAGTGATATCTGCTGTGTTGGGTATGGGGTCATATTGATTGGTCCTTATTAGTAATTGCACTGATCTGGATCTTTTATGAAATCTCCATAGTCTATATGCTATAAAGTCAATGTGCTGAGTAAATGTTGAATTGTCTTTCCCCTGACCCAGCTTTTAGGTCTCTAGAGTATGTTTTCAGCTATGAGTACTTCAAGATCCTTATATCATTGTGTTAGTCTTGTTGTTGAGGTAACCATGAGTGTGTAAATGGTATAAATCCATTCCAATAAGCCTGCTGTTATTGGGTGTAGGGTTTCTATAGGATGTTGGTGGGACAAATGGCATTGATGGGTGCCTGGTACGAATAGTGCCCTATGTTGTGGGGGCTCTTCTGATGCCTAATCTGTTGGACATGGTGTACCCTGAGGGTGTTGGCACAGTCCTGCTATTGTCCTGCATCTATCTGTTAGGCTCCATTCACACTTGTGTGACTTTGGAGCGGGACTTTAATCTACACTTTTTGGCACTGTTGTATATAAGCAATGCAGGCACCTTCTTAACATTGCTGCGACTGTTAATTGCACTGATCTGAGAGCTGGTAAGCGTCATTCCTCAGTGGGGACATCTGCACTGACAATCTGTGACCTCATCGGTGAAGGAAAATTACTTATGTACAAAATTTTTATAAAAAAAAAAAAAAAAATCCTATCCTCACGCTGCAACCATGGAGAAGCTGCTGCTACTCCACGTCTTGTATGCCTCTACCCCATAGTGCCGATCCGCTGCTGACTTTGGGTGCTTTAGGGGAGCTACAGGCTGTAAGTGGTTTCTCTCAACCCTTTAACTGCAATATTTGCAGGGCAGCTTGTGGTGTTAAATAGACTTACTAGATCACCAGGTGAAAATAGCCTAAAAAATTAGAACTAATGCAGCCATCACATCTAAGAAGAATTGGTAGCCTGCAATATGTTATTTTGTTTTCAGTCTTTACCTGCCTAAAGTGGGTGTTGTGCTGCTGAAAGATTATAGCTATCCTTTTGTCCTGAAAATGCCATTTGAAACCAACCCTTAAATGCTTTTTGAAATGCTATTTGAAATTTGAAAATGCTATTTGTTTATAGCTATCCTTTTGTCCTGAAAATGCTATTTGCTTGATTGTCATTCTAGTCCACTGGATTCAATTAGCTATACTAGCAACAGGAATGTTGCACAGTAAGCTGCAAAATAACTATCTTTTTAGAGTGAGTGTGTGTGTGTGACCCTATCTCCCCTGGAGCATGTGAAATTAAGCAGCGGCCATTTGCGCCCTTAACCATGGGTCATCTGTCAGCTAGCTTCCCCCACTGACAGATGAATGTAAAGAAAAAGCATTCTGGCAATAGAAAAATAAAGGTGTAGGGTCCATACCAGGTCGATTGGGATTGGTATGCATTTTATGGGGAACCCCATGCCACATTAAAAAAACAAATTGGGTAGGGGTCCCCTCCAATATCCATACCAGACCCTTATCTGAGCATGCAGGAAAGCGAGCGTTCCCCCCCCCCCCCCCCCCATACCAGGCCTCATGCCCTGAACATGAAGGGGGTGAGTGCTTTGGGGCAGGGGGGCTCTGCCCCCCACCCCAAAGCACCTTGTCTCCATGTTGCTGGGGACAAGGGCCTCTTCCCAACAACCTTAGGCTGTGGGTGGGGGGCTTATCTGAATCTGGAAGCCCCCTTTAATGGGGGGGTGGCAGACCCTGCCCCCTCTGAATGGGTATTGGGTAACCATTCACCAAAAATAACCAAGAAACTGTTTTTGGCATGCTCGGATAATGGTCTGGCATGGATTTTTTTTTTTTTTTTTTTCCCCTAATTGTCTTTCAGGACAGCCATGAGAGACCTTGGCTCCTCCCCTCTGTGGGAAACATCGCGCCAGCCTTCTATAAATTTCCTCCTCCCTGCTGGCTCCTCCAGTTATTTGTGTTTCCTTCAGAGGGGAGACATCACTGGCTCCAAGCCAGGAGTGCCAGTGAGGCTCAGGCAGCATGTCCTAAAAGGGAGTAGAGACTCCTTGGACAGACCAGGAAAAGACTAACCTGGTGAAGTTTTGTTACCCCCGCATCCCTGAGTGCAGGTGGAGGTTGGGGGGGCTCCCTTTCAGCACCGAGCACGGTGACAGGAGGTGCATGTCCAGCCGTTCCATACCTTCAGCAGCGTGTGGTAGCACAGGCAGCGCAAACCACGCCAGGTATTGGGACTGCACGGAGCCCGTGGCAGTTGACATAATGCCTGGCCGAAGGGGCATGCACTTCTGGGTTTGCGGCTTCTGGTTCTGGCTGAGTTATGAAAGGGAGCCAGGCATGGGCTGGATAGGAGCCCCACATGCTGTAGACAGCAGAGGCTCTGGAGGTGACACCACTATGTCAGACGCAGAAGGAAGGGACCAGTCTGTTCCAGCAGAGACCAGCTCCAGCCATGTAATGGTAAGGGAAACCTATGGTGGAACCCCCCTGGCCTGAACCCACCACTGCCCCCCCCCTTAGGAGTACATGGAAAAGGGGGGGGGGGGGTAGGTAAAGGATCCTCTGGTGTCAGAGGGTGGGTCATAATGCCCCTGGTGAGGCAAGCTCATATGAAGATGCTGCGCACCTGCAGTTTCCAGGGGAGGGTTACTTGAGTATTAATACTGTGGGGTTTTCTTTTAATGTCTTTTCAGAAAACAGACAAAACCAGGCCCCCTCATAGCTCAAAAAGGAGGTGCCCTTCTTGTAAAACTACACTTAGAGACTCCTGGGGGAAAGCATTATGTAAAGAATGTATTAGCAAATTAGTACAAGAACCATTCCATGGAGCAGAGTGAGCTAGCGGCATCTGTCAGAGTTATCCAGTACTTTCGAATTCTTTAAAACCTTCTTTGAAGGGTTTCAGATTCCACAGCTTCAGACTGCTTCTCCCCCAGTACAGGCAGCGTTGCCAAAGACGCAAGAAATACCCTTCAGTAGCCCCTAGAGAGGAGGCAGAAGAGGAACCTGACAGTGCAGCGTCCGGCTCCCAAGAATCAGAGGATGAATCTCTGGATGGGGATTCTAGAAAGCCATCCCAATACAAACTCTCATTGGAAGAGGTCGGCCATCTTTTAGGGGCCAATTATACCACACTAGGTATACAAACGGAAAAGAAACCTCTATCCCTACATGATCAGATGTATGAGGGCTTAGGAGAACAGGAAAGGAAGAATTTTCCTGTTCATGAGGTTTTAATAGAAGCAATTAGAAGGTTCTCTCTGGTTCCTGGTGGGTGGTTTTTTTTTTTTTTTTTTTTTTTCTAAAGCCTTAAAGAGACGGTTTCCATTCACAGATGACCTAGCATCAGTATCCAACAAAACCCCGAAGTTGGATGCAGCCTTCTCACAAGTTTCGACACACGGATTTGGCATTTGAGGATATGGGGGTCTTATCCGAGGCAATGGATAAAAGGATGGACTCTCTATTAAAAAAGTCCATGGGACTCCACAGTGGGCAACTTAAAGCCAGCTATGGCAGTCACTGTGGTGGCCAGAAATGTAGAGTTCAGGCACACATTGATGAACTGCAAAAGAGCAGATTCTATCTTCCACACTCCTGCGAGGCATCACATACATCGCAGACGCTTCAGCAGAACTGGTACGGATGACAACCAGATCCTCCACACTAGCCAACTCCTACAAGAAGGGCCCTATGGCTAAAGACATGGTAGGGGGGACTGCGCATCCAAAGCCAAACTCTGCGGGATCCCATTTACAGGGGACTTGCTGTTCAGGCCAGGGTTGGAGAAAGTGCTGGACCATATAGCGGATAAAAGATGTTTCTGCTGAAATGCAAAGCAACCTGGAGTCAGCCACAGCAGAATAAAGAGACAAAAAGGGACACCAGATCCCGGTTAACACCCAAGATGGATAACAAGAGAAAATCTTGGGTTCAGAGAGGGAACGGCAAGGGAGGGGCGATATTTATTTATTTTTTGTCCTGAGCAAACCTGCAATAAAAAAGCCAAAATTACAGTGGGAGGAAGACTGGGGGCACCTGCAATAAAAAATGAGTCAGTGGGAGGAAGACTAGGGGGCCTTCCTCCCACAATGGGAAGAGATCCTCCAATCAGTTTATTTTTGAGTTCTCAAGATCACCCCCACCAAGCTTCCAAAAAACAAAGAAAAGGCCAGAGGGTTAATGAGAGCCATAAAGGATCTCAGAACAAGGAGTAATCACCAAGGTACCAAAGGAAGAAAGAGGGCAGGGCTTCTACTCCCACATATTCAGAGTACAATAACTGTCGAAGGTCAGACCAATCCTCAACTTCAAACCCTTAAATGTGTCCATAACTTGCAAAAGATTCAGAATGGATTCCATATATTCAGTGAAGGCTCTATTACCTCCAAACTGTTTATATGGTTTCCCTAGACTTAAGACGCGTACCTACACATCCCGTTACATCAAAATTGTCCAGAAATTTCTAAGGTTAGCAATAGAAACAAAAAAGAAACCATGCACCTTCAATTCCGAGCTCTACCCTTCAGCCTTTCCTCTTCATCCAGCGGAAGCTCTGGCACCATTGCGAGTCAAAGGCATATCCATCATTGCCTATTTAGACGAACCTCTCCTTTTTTGCAAAATCTTCTGGGAAACTATTAGAAAATCTGATACACACAGACCTTCTTAGAAAATCTAGGTTGGTTGATAAATATAGAAAAATCCTACCTGCAACCCTCTCAACAGATAACGTATCTGGGATATATAATGGATTCAGCTCAACAAAGAGTGTTCCTACCCAAGGAGAAGATAGAAGAAATTCAAAAGGAAGTGAGCGCAATGCAGACCAATCTACCATGTGCTATAAGACAGATAATGTCTACGCTGGGTTTAATAACTTCTGTGGTACAATGGGCAGTCCTACATTTTCGGCCACTGCAGATGTTACTATTAAAAATATGGGATCACAAGCAGAAGTCTTTGGACACAAGGGTTCTAATACAAGCAAGGGTAAAAAGAACCCTATGGTGGTGAACAGAAAATGTGAACAAAGGACGGCTGTGGAGCCTACCCATTTCCTGAATTCTAACCACAGACGCAAGCAGCCTAGGGTGGGGAGCACATTTAGGCTCCCAGATAACACAAGGGACTTGGGAGAAGGAAGAGAGGATGAGATCATCCATTGGAAGGAATTGAAGGCAGTATGGTTTGCACTTCAAACCTTCTGGAGTTGAGAGGGCATCATTTGCAGGTCAGGTCTGACAATTTATTGGTAATCTCCTAAAAAAAATAAACAGGGGAACAAGAAGCGAAACCCTGTGGACTTTATCAGAGGAAATCTTGAACTGAGGAGACAAACATTATACTCCCCCATTGTCAGCAGTCCACTTAAAAGGGGATTTAAACAAAGTGACAGATTTCCCCAGCAGGAAGAAAGTGAGAGAAGGCGATTGGGTACTAAAACAGGAGGTATTCGAGCAGATTACTCAAATGGGGAACACCTCAGGTGGACTTATTTGCCTCAAGAAAAGTCAGAGCGTTCTTCTCCCTGAAAAGAGGATGGAGCACTCTGGGTGGATGCATTAGCACAAAGGTGGGAATTCAACAGATGTTATGCCCCCACCCCACCAGCCCCCCCCCCCCCCCCCCCCCCCACCAGTACTACTACCAGTGGTGATAAGAAAATTCCCTACAGAGAACACAACACTGATTCTCATAGCACCTCACTTTCCCAGGAGACCGTGGTTCTCTATGCTCAAAGAACTTGCTGTAGAGCCCCCCTGGTTACTACCAATCCAGGAAGATCTACTCTCCCAGGGCCCAGTTTACTGTCCCTAGGTGAAAATTGGCTGCCTGGCATCTGAGGAGCAGCTGCTGAAAGCAAAAGGGTTCTCAAACCATTTAATAGATACATGTCTTAACCTTCCTGCTTTTCAGCAGTGTAAACATCGACCAGAGAGTATGGAAATGCTTTAACAGATGGTGCACAGAGAACAACTTCAAAGCTCAGTGGCAGTCTTAGAGTTTCTACAGAGTGGTGTAGCTAAAGGACTAAGCCTTTGTACATTAAAGAGTCAAGTATTAGCACCCAATCCATGGATGATCAGACTCTTTTAGATCCTTGAGGACAGAGACCGATTACAGAGTATAGTCTTTCCAAAGTGGGACCTGTCATTTGTGCTGCAAACTATGACGGCAAACCCCTTTGAACCATTAGAGATTTGTTTAAAATGGATTTTTAAAATGGATCTGGGTTTTTCTGCCCAAAGTGGCCTCGCTTTCAGAGGCCAAGAAATGGTTATCATTTTTGTCCGAATCCTTCTAAGGAGCAAGAAATAAAGTTCCATAATTTAGATGTCAGGAGATGCGTCTTATAATTGGAGGTAACGAATACTCTTAGGAAGATGGATTCCTTATTTTCTGGCGCTAGGAAAGGGCACAAGGCCTCAAAACACACCATAGCCAGATGACTAAGAGAAGCCATTGAACGGGCTTATAAGTTAGGAGGCATGCAGATCACGGAGGGTATCTGGGCACACTCCACGAGGTCAATGGCAGAGTTGCAGGCAGTTGGAGCTGGAGCAATGCCAGAACAGATTTGTAATGTGGCAACATGGTCCAGCTTTGCCACTTTTGTAAGACACTATAGTGTGTATCTTTGGTCAGCTAAAGATCAAACCTTTTGAACACAAGGTCTTACAAGCCTTGGTCCTGCCCTAGGAGTAAGTGCTCATTTATCCTCAGGTGGCTGTCCTGAGAGACTATTATGGGAAAAACTAAGTTGCTTACCGGTAACATTCTTTCCTGGAGCCTTTCAGGACAGCCGGGTACCCACCAAAATGTATATTAAAAAACATAAGATTTCCTTACAGGAAATGTGATATAGTTGACTATGTGTATCATGTTGTGACTCCCCGGCGGACTGGAGGTGCTCTTTAAAGAACCAAGGAGCCAGCAGGGGAGGAGGAAATTTATAGAAGGCTGGTGCAGTGTTTCTACAGAGGGAAGGAGCCAAGGTCTTTCAGGTGGCTGTCCTGAGACTCAGGGAAAGAACATTACCGGTAAGTAACTTTTTTTTTTTTTTTTTCTCTAGTCGTTTGTCCAGGACAGCACTAGAGGAATGGGCTCCACATCTGGAGACAGGAAACACAATTTCAGATCCATAAAGGGTGGCTTCCGTCCCTCTTCCCCAGTCTTTGGGTTTTCTGCACTGGAGGAGGCTGGATAGGAGCTCTCCTTCCCCCTGAGCCTAGGTGGGGATGCCGAAAGGGGGGGAGGGAGAGTTTGGCAAGTACCTGTGAACAGGGATGGCAGGCATCTAAGTAACCCGGTCAGGCTGCAGAGAGCTGATACTGGCGTCCTCCTCCAGGCTAGCCTAGGGAGGGCTGGCGTTCCCCACACAGGGCTCACTGGCTGAATACTATGGTAACCCGGCATGAGTCCAGTGGGAGCGTAGGCCTTGGGTTCTGGCCTGTGGAATGCAGGAGGAGGGCGGGGACTTCCGCCACACCTGGTTCTGGGTCGCGTGGATGCTGGATCCATGGTGGTCCTTTTAAACCAGCCACAGCAAGCGGGTGGTCCTGTTCCGCAGCAGCACAATGCTCCAGGAGGACAGCAAGGGTCATCCGAATTTGCATTCAGACTGAAACTAATTGCACATGTCTGAAATACTAGATGTTCAATAGTTGCTTACAAGTGTGTGGATGCATCCCTAGCTGATGTTGCAGCTCAGTGATATTGGAATTTTTTTTAGAATTTTTAGGCCATTTATATGTTGGCACAGATCTCTTTAATGTGTAGGGTGTTTTTTTTTTTTTTTTTTCAGATGTTTATCAAACTGGTTCTGGTGCTGTCCATAGCAGCTGCTATTGAAGGTATGTGTTACTCATTTTATAGAGATTCTTTATCTGAAAAGGGCTATGGTCAGATTTGGGGGGAGGGCACACATTAAGTTTTTTTTTTTTTTTTTTTTTTTTTTTTTTTTTTTTTTTGTACTTTTAATTGCCATAAGCTTAATGCCAGCCAAACCTCTCCTTTTGGACAGAGCAGGAAAGAATTATTCTGTCGGTTTTATTGCCATCTGTGTCACTACTGGGGAGTTGCTGAGTAGCAGGGCAGTGGCTTAAAGGGTAACTCCCATTTTCATGGGGTAGAAGCACATTAATATAGAATATACCATTGCTACACAAGTTGCATAGTAGGCGAGGTTGAAAGTCTCAAGTCCAACCTTTTTTGTCAGTAATACATTGTATATCCCTATATGTTGTGGTCATTCAGGTGCTTATCTAATAGCTATTTGTAACTATCAATGCTCCCCACTGAAACCACCACCTGTGGAAGGGAATTTCATATCCTTGCTGCTCTTAAAGAACCCTCTACGCAGTTTAGGGTTAAAATTTTCATATTTTAATGAGTGGCCATGTGTCTTATTAAACTCTCTTCTGCAGAAGTTTTATCCCTATTGTGGGGTCACCAGTATGGTATTTGTAAACTGAAATCATGTCTCTTCTGCAGAGAGAACAAGTTCAGTGCTCGTAACCTTTCTTCATAATTTCCTCCAGTCCCTTTTTTTTTTTTTATTACCCTTTGTTGCCCTTCTCTGGACTTGCTCCATTTCCAGCACATCCTGAGGGCTGGTGCCCAGAACCCCCCCCCCCCCCCCCAGTGAGTAGATTGCATTCATATTTTTGCCACCCAAATGTATAATTTTACATTTTTGCACATTTAAACCTCATTTGCCATGTAGTTGCCCACCCCATTAATTTGTTCAGATCTTCTTGCAAGGTTTCTGCATCCTGCAGAGAACTTATTGCCCTGCTTAGCTTAGTATTGTCCACAAATGCAGAGATTGAGTCATTTATAAACAAATTAAATAGAATTGGTCCAGGTCAAAACCCTGGGGGACCCCACTTTCCACCGCCTGACCATTCAGAGTATTCCCCATTTATCACTACCTTCTGCACTCGCCCTTGTAGCTAGTCTTCAATCCATGTACTCACCTTATGTTCCATGTCAACGGACCTTACTTTGTACAGTAAATGATTATGGGTAACTGTTAAATGCTTTTGCAAAATCCAGATACACCATGTCTATGGGCCTTCCTTTATCTAGATGGCAGCTCACCTCCTCATAGGTTAATAGATTGGTTTGGCAAGAACGATTCTTTATGAATCCATGCTGATTACTGCTAATGATACCTTATGTGTGTGTATATATAGTCCATTATCCCCTCCAAGAGCTTGCATACGTTTGATGTTAGGCTAACTGGCCTGTAATTCCCAGGGATTTATTTTGACCCTTTTTTAAATATTGGTGCTATATTGGCTTTTTTCCAATCAGTAGTAGACTGTCAGTAAAAAATTAGGAACAATGGTCTGGCGATTCCTTGACTGAGTTCCTTAAGTCCCGGTGACTTAAGTTTTTCAAGTCTATTCCTAATTCCTTCTGTCCTCTGTTTAGCCATGAGGGTGCTTCCTGTGATGTGTCATGAGGATAAACACTGCAGTTTATTACTGAAGCCCCCTGATTCCCTTGTGAAGCTTGAGGAGAAGAATAAATTTAATACCTTCGCCATCTCCCTGTCCTTTGTAACCAGATTCCCTTCCTCATTCTTTATGGGGCCAATATGGTCTGTCCTCCCTACTGTTTATATACTCTAAAGTGTGTGTGTGTGTGTGTGTGTGTATATGTATATTTATATTTATATATTTTTATATTTATTTATGTTCAGGCTGGAGGCATCTGTATGCAGAGAACCCCCAGAAATGTTTCTGTCTTGTGACAATGGCTCCACCTCTCACATGGGTTTCTGGGGGACATTGCCTCTCCAATGGGGTCACAGATAAAACCTGACAAATAATTCCATCCAAGCGCTACAAAATGGTTGGTTGTAATACTCGTTTACATGGGTATGGCCATAATGGTATCCCTTTGCTTGCTAGTGTCAACGTGTTAAAACAACACTTTAGTCTGAGAGACCCTAAAATGCTTGCTGCAAGCATTGTAGAGTCTCTAACACTTTGGGATGTAACATAATTGCTGCTTTAACATTTCCAAGAAGACTAAAACCCACAGCCATGAGGTATTGGTTTTTTTATTTTGACCATGAAAGCTCACGGTCTGTACTTTATATACTGTATAATTTAAAGGGAACTGTTAAGCTGGCCATAAAAAAGGTTCAGTTTTTTCCATTCAGCCCACTGGCTGACAAACCTAATTCTCCCATCCACCCAAGCAAGGTAGATGGAGGAATCCTCCCACAGACATTGGGGTTGATGTACTAAAACTAGAGCGCTCAAAATCTGATGTAGCTGTGGATGGAATCGAACTGGCTTATAACTTCAGCTTGTTCAATTAAAAGTGGAAGTTCAGCTAAACCTACTCTCGGCCACATCTCTCTAACCCTGTAAAGAAGAAATTGCTATACTTGACTTTCCTGCTGCTCTGGTGCCATGCTGAGCTGTCATTGTTGGCTTCAATGTGTGCAGGGGAAACGGCCATCAACGGAAGCCCCATAGTAACTCTATGGGTGACATGCCTTTTTTTCCAGGCATTTCCCTGCCATCGTCGGTTCTCTCCTGCACACAACCTCTGCTGCTGGAGACTGAACTAGATCAACTTCAGAAAAGTGTGTGTGTGTGTGTATCACGCACCCCAAGTTTAGGAGGGAAGTTTTAAGGAAAAAAAATTACAATTTAAATGCCCATCAATGCAGCCTCATCAGTGTCCATCTGTAGCATTGTCCCCCATTGCAGCCTTGTCAATGTCCATCAGTAGTCTGCAGCCTTGCCCTGTGTCGTTTGCAGACATCTGGCATTTAAAAATGACGCCTCAGCTTTCGGCGGGACTGCGAGAGCCGCTGAGAATGGCCAAAAGCTCACAATCGGTGGGGGATCGGCGTATAACACGCACCCACGATTTTCCCCTGATCTTAAGGGGGAAAAAAGTGCGTGTTATACGCCGATTAAATATGATATATTTTATATTAAAAAAATTGGGGGGGGGGGGGGGTTAGGTTTGTGGTAGATTTGGCTTTTTTTTTTTTTTTTTTTTTTTTTTTTTTTTTTTCTTCACACCGGTTTTAGTTGATCTGCCCATTGTATTGTGACCATGAGAATATACTGGTCAACAGCTATTGGACAAGTTTTTAAACAGAAATTGATCTTTGGTTTGACTTCTGTCGAAATGGGGATGGCCATACGTGGTGTCTTGTACCTGTATGAAGGTAGCCTCTTGCACAGTTCCCCTCCCAAGTATCCCTGGAAGTTGTGCCAGGGAGTTGCAACTTGGGGATTCTGGTGTCAGGTAAGCAAAAGCAAAATGATAGTGCTCCAACTCCACCCAGACCAGGAGAGAGCTGGCTTACAAGCAGTGTTTGGCAAGTAGGGCAGGAAGGCACCAAATCACAACAAGCAGGATCAAGGTCAGAGGCTGGCAACATGAAGACAAGGTACAGAATGATTATGTAAAAGCTTTGGTCAACAGTCCAGACCGAGGTTGCACTTTTCAAATAGAAGCTTTGAAACCTTGTTCCCACCTTCTCTGAAGTTGCTAAAGGGGTTTGATCCAAGTAACTGCCATATTTCTACAGTCCAGGTCACTGAGGTACTTTGGTGTATGACGACCTCATAACAAAAGTTGTTCAGTGTGAAAATGGTAGTGTGTGTGGGTTTGGGGTTTTTTTTTTTTTTTTTTTTTTTTTTTTTTTTTTTTTTGTGAACTCCTGTTGCCCTAGGTAGCCTGAGCGTGTGCCTGGGGCGGGTGGGATTGCCTCTAGCAGGAGAGAGTTGTCAGTACTCTTTGTGAGTGGTCTGCCTCCCATAGCAATGTGAGCAGACTCGTGCTGCAGAGGTCACCAGCCTGTGTACAGGTATGGAAGAGTTAAGTGGAGTCCCATACAGTTACTGGGGGGTTTCATATATATGTAAATGAGTTGGACTTAAAGTGACTCTACCATAGTATGGGTGCTGCCACTGTTGTCTTCTTCCTTTTGGTAATATTGGCTCCAATGCTGATCACTAGACTGAGAGTCTGTCCTGACACCGTTATGGAGATGAGAGAAGTCGCCACTCCTTACTACCATGGATGTCTTCAGGTCTGTGAATTTAAAAGCATTGAAGCCATTGTATGTCCTGTCAATATTGTATTAAGCATCCCTATATCTTTTTTTCTCTGGTCACTTTATGGGACAGACTTTACTGGCTGCATGCCTATTCTGGGTCTGTAATTTGCTATATATCCAAGCTAGGATGAGAATGCTCTTAACATTGAATTCTGCATACAGTATCAAGCACCCATGTTATGTGGGGGGGTTCAGTTTTTAGCTCTCCTTGGCTGCTCAATAGATTTTGCAGTGAAAGACCAATCCATAATTTTATCCTTTTCTCTGTCCAGCTACTGAAATCTGCTATGATAGGCTGGGATGTTTCACAGATGACCCTCCCTATTCTGGAACACTGGCCAGACCCATCAGTCGCTTACCATGGGCACCAGAAGTGATCAACACTCAATTCCTGCTCTTTACTAGAAGGAATCCTGATCAGTACCAAGTAAGTCTGCTCAAAGTTGGCCTTTCAGAGAAATATTTCCCCCACTATTGTGTAGTTTAAGTAAACCCCCCCCCCCCCCCCCCCTCGTTTTCAGCCAAGGAAGCTGTAATCTTTGCCTCTGTTTAATCTATAACTGCCATGATGCTGCACATGTGATCAGTTTAGGCATCAGCGATTGGATGGCTTGACAGTTTGGTTGAGAGTGCAACTAATGATAGTGTTACATTTCCGGGCACGTGCTGGAAATTAAACTCTTTTATGGATGGGTTTACTTCCGCTTTAAAGGGTAACTCCATTTTATGGAGGTAAATGGCAAAATAAACTACATTGCTACAAGAGCACTTTCTGTAAAATTGAATGCCATATGGCAACCCGGAGGCCTACTGTACAGTGGGTGTACAGAACGGCTTAGAAATGTAACTTGCTGCTTGTGTGATTGGCTCACTAATGTACACAAGCCATATTTTAACTAAAGGACCAGCTGCTGCAGTTGTACTGTGGCAATGTGGCTCGATCCCGCTAATCTTTTGAGCGTGCAGAATGTGTCCGCTGGCCACCTGCAATCTGTCACTGCGGGGTACAAACTGGGATCTGCCTGTGTAAACAAGGCAAATCCCCTGTTCTGACAGGGGAAATCACACAGATCCTGTCTTTCTGCTGTGCAGGAAGACTGATCTGTTTCCCCAGTCACAGTCCCCTATATATTTAGCAAACACACCTAGGGACACTTTTAACCCCTTCCCTGCCGGTGTCATTAGTACAATAACTGCATATGTTTAGCACTGGTTCCCAAAAAAGTGTCAATGTCAGGTGTCTGCTGCAATGTTGGATTTCCACTAAAAATCGCTGAACATTACTATTTTTAATTTTTAAAAAAAGCCTTAAATCTATCCCCTATTTTGTAGATGTGACAACTTTTTGTGCAAACCAATTAATATACACTTATTGCAGGTGCAGCAAGGTCCTGGACCTCTAGAAGCCTAATGTGACCTCCAGAGTTGGGGACAGCTGACATCCTGTGTAAAGTGGGTGCACTGTAAGATGAAACAGTGGGCGCCATACACTTTTTGAATGCCAAGAGATTTATTGTCTCAAACAAAACTTTGGAAGAGAGGGTTAGGACCAGGACAACCTTAAGTGGATGCAATATTTGGCAGACTCCGAGGTGTCTACCTATTGAGGTCTATACAGGTGAAGGCCTCCAGCCAGACACCACTACTGTATAGGTAGGACTACTGTCTTCTATGGCAGCAATCTTGTAGCAGTATAGTAATGGTAGTCAATTGACAACACCTACAGTTCTCCACTGTGGGTCTTCCCTCATAGAGCTCCCAGTCTTTCACTAGACTTCGGTTCCAATAGCTACTGCATCCCCTGAGCACCTCCCACATTTAGCACTCAGTATCTTCTTCAAGCGTCACCCCTGCTGACCAAGCCAGGGACCTAGCAGGCACCCACTGATGCGTCGCCTCTGCTGTCCCGCTGGGTCCCTGGCTTGGCACTCGCTGCAGTGTTCCCACTTCACCGTCCCTGTCTGGTGAGAAGACTGCTCTGGTACTGGCTTCAGCTTGCTCACAGTGGTCTCCAGTAACAAAGTGGCTGGTCCCTTAGTGGCGACAGCTTCCGCTCTACCTCTGAGCTCAACTGGTTCCCTGTCAAGCTGAGCCTGTACTCTCGGTTGACTCAACCCTGCGCTGCTTCTCCTGCTTCTGAATAGGCCCTCAGACAGCCTAGCAGCCAGATGTCCCAGGTATAGGCCTCAGGATTCCAGCCTAGCAGTTAGGGGCAGCATAACATGCGTCCATGTGGCACCAAACCCCGATCTGACTCTATCCAAATAAATGGGCTCTCCCAGCAGGCCAAGGGACCAAAAAAAAATCCTGCCCATTGGCTGAGACACCCCATCTGTTCATGTCTGAAAAATGTAAAATACATATTGGCCTAAATTGATCAAGAGAAGTTTTAATTTTTGTTTATAGTGCAAAAAATAAACCAGAGGTGTTCACATGCCACCAAAAGAGCTCTATTTGTGGGGGGAGAAAGACGTCCATTTTGTTTGAGTACAGAGTCGCTTAAAGCGACAGTGCCTTATTGCAAAAAATTGCCTGTTATTAAGGGGGGGAATCTTCTGGGCCTTAAGTGGTCAAACCACATCTGCAACAAAATATAATTTTGGTGAGGCTTCTGAAGGGTTAAAGTGGTGGTAAACTTGAAAAAAAATAATATGGGGGTTGAGCCAAAACGTGCTCGTATGCACTGCATACTAGTACATATAGCTGACTTGCCTTAAAACGGAGCCCTCCAGCGGTGTACTGTCACAGCTGACAGGAGATATATATATATATATTTATATTTTTTTTTTCCCATGGTCATGGGCTCCAGCCATTTGGAATGGCTGGGCATCAATTGATGTCACTCCCACGCACGAGAGTCATGGCTGTGGCACAGCTCCCTGAATTAATCGCATACTTTGGTGTGCTTTCAACTTGGCGCACAATGTGCCAGTAACATCACCAGCAGCTTCCAGTGTGAAGATCTTCTATCTAAACACTGCTGCAAGTGTAGATCTGCTTACCTGTAGGTACACGTTCAAAAGCATTTTCTACTGCTTTATTTACTTCTAAAGGAATGCTGACACTACAAGTTTTCTCACATAACACTTATCTGATTTGGGGGGGGGGGGTGGGGGGAGAGTTAGTCTGTTTTTAACACGGGTGATCTGATCAGGTCTGCCTCAGTAGTGTGGTGTTGTGTGGTTTTTTTTTTTTTTTTTTTTTTTTTCTTTGCGGACCTGATTGGATTTGCCATTGCTCTCTATAGAGTGGAGGATGGCAACTGATGCCGGGATCTGATCCTGTCTGCCAGAAACCGACCACTTATCGGCTGGAAACGGACATGTGTTCCCTTTTCATCCGACTGCCCCATAGAACAGCGGGGCATAGCGGAGCAGTCATGGACCTGTCATCCACCAGCTCTGCGGTGAGATCCCCTGCTGAGCATGCGGATGCGCATTAAGGAGTCCACCTTATGTTAAAGGGGCCTTGCACTCTAAATTGCTGAAGGTGGTTTGGTGCTAGTTCTGTCAGTCTCCAACATTGGGTAGATTTTTTTTTTTTTTTTTTTTTTTTTTTCTTCTGTGCCCCGGTTCAGAAGATTTCACCTCACTTTCTGTCCCAATGACAATTGGATTTTGAAAATTTGGGGTTATTAGGGAAACAAGGACTGGTGATTAAAGCATCAGTGGGGAGACTCCTTTTTTTCCATATTGACTCTTACAGGAGAGAATTTCCTTCCCTAGGGGTAGATTTCCTCTCGCTTCCCGTTGTCTCCCATTTGTAAGTAGGAGTCGTTTGTAAATTGGATGTTTGAAAATGGGGGGCAGCCTGTATATACTCTACGGCCTGCCCTATACATTCTGCGGAAAATTGGGCCTTAGGTGTTGGTGGTACCAGAAAACTATAAGCCCTCAGTTACTCTTGGTGGGCCCTGCTGTGAAATATTATATCAAAAATTGTAATTATGTGCCCCTGTTAAACAGGGGCAGAAAAATTGGGCCTTGGGCAGTGGTGATGGTGCCCTGAACCAAAAATATTCTTAGCTATTATCAAAATTGAGGAATAGGATAGTCACTCAGCATATGCAGTCTTCAAGGGATCCCACATCCATAGAAAAATCATTCGGTTACATCAGCATCAGGTGCTTGGTAGCTGGTAATCCAAGACCGATTCATTTTTATGAATGTGAGCCGATCAACAGTCTGTGGACAGGCGCACTCTGTGATAGGTTATAAAGCCTCCAGCAGCACTGACTGTGCATTCAGAATGCTGGATGCAGGACAGGCCAGTAGCTCAATTGCATATTGAGCAAGCTCTGGCCAGTGGTCCAGTCTCAAGACCCAGTAACCCAGTGGATGTTCTGGTGGCAAGGTCTCCAAGTCTGATCTTGCCCCTAGATATTCCTGCACCATGTAATTCAGATGCTGGCGATGGCTGCTGGAACCAATCAGACCTGGGCGCTGAGGACTGAAGAATTGCCTAAAGGCATCGGTCAGCCGGCCACCTTCTCCACTGCTCTTTTTGTGACTGAACGAAGCCTCAGCAACACGTTGTCCAGCACCAGGAAATTGTAACCTCCCAGGCTCTGGAAACTCCTTGCACAAACCTTTCTGCAAGGCCTCCCAAAGATGTTTCATCCTCTGCTCCCTCTGCGAAGGCTGGATAAGTTCTGCAACCTTACCCTTGTAACGTGGATCAAGAAGGGTTGGCAGCCAGTAATCCCTCTCCTTGATACCACTAATCCTAGGGTCCTTTCACAGGCTTTGCAGGATCAGGGAGGCCATGCAGTGTAGGTTTGCAGAGGCATTCGATCCTGAGTCCTCTGGTTCACTAAGGATCACATGATCCTCAACCACCTCCTCCCAGCCACGTACAACTCCATGGGTTTCTGGGGACTGCAAACGATCCCTTGAAGACTGCCGCTGATGCTGAGTGTTATCCTCCACCTCCATGCTGACACAATCCTCCTCCCCCTTCTTCCTGTGTGATCGGCGGGCCTGCAGGAATACTAGTATCTGGATAAAGGGGGCATTGAGAGGTAAGGAAGTCCTCCTTTCTCCTGCTGTTCTGCCTCAAGTGCCCTGTCCATTATTCCATGAAGCGTGTGCTCCAACAGGAAGACAAGAGGGACAGTATCACTGATGCATCCACTGTCGCTGCTCACCATCCTTGTGGCCTCAAATGGTGACAGGACAGTGCCTGCATCCTTGATCAGTAGTCACTGGTGTGGCGAAAAAAAGCCAAGCTCCCCTGTCCTGGTGCTGTACTCATTGATGGCCCTCTGCTGCATGTGCTGCAGCATTGCTAATGTTGAGTTCCACCTGGTGGGTGTGTCACAAATGAGGCAGTTCTTGGGCAGGTTGCATTCTCTTTGAATGTCAGCCAGCCGAGCACTGGCATTATGACTGGCGGAAATGACCACAGACTTTCCTGGCCTGCCTCAGGAGATCCTGTAAGCCCGGGTGCCTGCTCAAGAACCGCTGCACCACCAAATTCTGGATGTGAGCCAAACAGGGAACATGGGTCAAGTGTCCCTGTCGGAGGGCAAAGAGGAGGTTGGTGCCCCAGTGTGGCTCCTGTCCCCTAAGCAGACCAACTCAAGCACCGCATGGCATCTTTTTGCCTGAGTGCTTGCGTAGCCCCTTGACCGCCTATGGAGCACCACTGGTTCAGAGGAGAAATCTGCAGAGGAAGAGGCCATGGAGAGGGGGGGGGGGGGGGGGAGCTGTGGCAGAATTGCCACTAACATTTTGGAGGTGTTGGCGGAACAAGCTCCAACAATACTGAACCCTGTTCTGCATCCTTCCCAGCAGAGTTACCCAGTGCGCCGTGAAAGAAAGTCAACATCCATGCCTGCTGGACCATGAGTCAGCAGTAATGTGCACCTTACTGACTGCCCTGTCCAATGAGGCCAAGGCATTGCCTTCCACATGCTGGTAGAGAGCCGGAATGGCCTTCCGTGAAAAAATGGCGTTTAGGAACCTGCCACTGAGGTACCGCACATTCCACAAATTCACGAATGGGGGCAGTCTACCAGCTGAAAGGTAGCAGTTGCAGTGCTAGCAATTTGGCCAAGCTAGCTTCAGACGCTGAGCATATGGATGGCTGGAAACGAATTTCTTTGACGATTGCCTGCTAAAATCCGATGTTGGTTTACCGCTAGCAGA
>NC_133331.1:48789041-48809461 GCF_042186555.1 Aquarana catesbeiana | reverse complement strand
GACCAGCATGCCGTGTGATCCCTCCAAGACGGGTCCTCCCCTGGGATATCCTCGGTTGTCCAGCTCCGTCACACAGGACCATTCCTCGGTGGTAGGCCCAGACAAGCCTCTGGACCCACCCCTGCGCCGTAGTATCGTGGGGCCTTCGGAACGGAGGACCACGAGGTAGCTCCTTACTGCATACCTGTCGGCCAGGAGGGCCAGCAGGTGGCTGAAAAACGAACCCCAAAAAATGGCGTCTGTCCCATAAATACCCTCGCCCAGAATGCAACTCGGAGGACCACCTCCACCAAGTTGTCTCCGGGACAGAAGAGCATCCGTACACTTCAACGCGTTGCCTTTCCAACACTAACCAGTGATAACAGCGACACCCACCGGTCAGCATGGAAACACGAACAACGTCAGCCAAGCTGGAACAAGGCAAACTTAACCTTCCTAACAAACAAATTACTAAATTTACCTAACATGCAGTAGATTGCAGATCTACCAGCGCTACATTTACATATGATATAATACCATAGATCCACCAATGCATAGCCACCATTTTTTTTTTTTTTTTGGTGATGTGCCATCTAGCTGCTATGTTCCATCTGCATGCAGTACTATTGGCTATTTGCATGTGCATCACTCTTGCTGTTTTTGCATCAGTTGGCCCTGTATGTCAGGTCTTTGTTTTTATTTTTTTTTTCCTGTTTTTATATTCATCATGTCACTTTTTATAGGCTTGTATAAGCTTAGTGGTCCTTGCTGATGTCCGACCATAGTCCATAAGAAGCCCTGATTCCAGTAACCTCGTCATTGCGTGAAGGAACCAATTGGCAGTTCCGGAACGCATTGCATGTTGATGACATCACTTCCGGCTTGCAGTCCATGCTGATTGCTGGTCCCTTCCCACTGACGTCACTTCAGGGATTCGGTTTTCACGCTGTTTCAGACAGCTTAGCTGTCTCCCCAGTATCCTGAGAGCTGTGGCTTCCCTCTGCTGGTAACTCCAGAAAATGTTGCCATAGTTACATCTTTGGATATTCCTGGGACTACCAGACCACCTGCCATATGTACTCCTACCCATCTACCCTCTGTGTTTTTTAACCCTTTTGGGATGCATAGTTTTTACTTCGGCTTTTTTTTTTTTTTTTTTCTGGATTATTAAAAACATACAAAGATTTATTTGTCAATTGTGCAGATCCAGCCATGGAGTAATAGTTTGGGAAAGGCCCTTTTCTGTTCTGGTATGACTGTCGCTGTGTAAAGCCAGCTAAATAGGATGTGTTTTGACAACTTTTGTTGAAGACCCCAAGTGGCCTGCACACAGAGCCCTGACCTCAACCCCACTGAACTACTGTCCTACATATTACAATATGAATCCTTCAGTTTTAATCCTGTGTCAAGGTTACTGAAAGTGTGAGATGAGGTGGTGACTGAGACACTATTAATGAATGATGGCGTTTTTAGATCGGTACCAGACACTAGCCCAGTGTCTCCATAGGGAACTGTATTTATGTGCTGGTGCTTGGCCAGTATTTGAGTATTGTTCACTTGCTTTCTCACACCAATCATTGAGCTAGTGTTGCCAATGCAGCAGAAAATTTCAAGGTGTGGTGTTTTGTTGGTTGGGGTTTTTTTTTTTTTTTTTTTTTTTTCAGACATCTAGTTAGGTCAAGCCTATCAAACTGTATGGATTGCTCATATTTACAATCTTTCAGATTTTTTTTTTTTTTTCTCTCATGAGTTTCACAAGTCTACTCTGATTATATTGTAGGTCTGGATCCAGCTGGGCCGTATTTCCAAGATACACCACCTGAAGTCCGACTCAACCCCACAGATGCGGTCTTTGTTGATGTGATCCACACTAATGGCTGGTCTTTGCTGCATTTTGGTACTGTAAATTGCTGTTCATCTGTTTTCAGTCTGTCCTCCTCCTTCCCAAATTGATGCTAAAATTCAACATTTGTCCCATCTTGTGACAGGGACAGAAGATTTCTGTTTTTATAGTGCTAAAAGCTGTTTCATTCCATCTATTTGGGAAATGTGTACATTCTGTTTTTGATCTATGCCTTTTTTACATGCTCTAGAACAGTGGTTCTCAACCTGGGGGTCGGGACCCCGTCGGGGGTCGAATGACAATTTGGCAGGGGTCACCGAATCCTGGGCTGTTCCTGAAGCCTGCACCGCTCTCCCAGCCTTTTCGTGGCCACCCAGCAGGGCTGTTCCTGGAGCCTGCAGCCACCCACTCAGACTCTTTGCAGCCGCCCATTCAGTTCACGAGATGGGTGGGGGGCAGAGACTAGAGGTCAGCTGACTGATGAGAAATGTGAAGTGGGAGGGGCTGGAGGAGACCCCATCTCCTGATTTCGGCATTGGTGTCACTGCTGCGAGACACCACAGAGCTGGAGGCACAGTGAGTAACATTACCTGTGAGTTGCTATTAAAAGTCCCCACTATAGTTTTCAGATCAGCAAATGACCTTGATCAAGAGCACCTAACCCCCCCCCAGCACTGCCACTGATCCCACACCCCACCCACACTGCCACTCATCCCAACTCCCCACCTGCACTGCCATTCTCCCCCCCCCCCCCCCCCCCCCCCCACCACCACCACCAAGAAGTAAGAGAGGGGGAGGAACAAATGAAAAAGGGAAGAAAGAATAAGAGAACAAGAAAGACGGCTAGAGATCGGGCTGGGGGAAAAAAACAAGAAATTAGGATAGAGAGATAAAAGGGGAAAGAAAGGAGAACAAAGAGTGGTACATCCTAAAATGTACCATAAGGGTTTTTAATACTGTACGAGTGGAAAGGACTCAGGGAGGGCTAAATGTCCATGGGTTAAGGGCGCAAATGACTTGTCTTGCCTTGGGTGCTGACAACCCAGGATACGAAAATAATTTTACTGTTAGGGGTCCCCACAACTTGGGAAATTTTATCAAGGGGTCACGGCACTCGAAGGTTGAGAACTACTGCTCTAGAAAGTCCCATCTTGGAAATTCAGCAGTGTTGTGTGTTTGTTTTTTGTTTTTGTTTTTTTTTTAGGATTGTGACCTCCCAAAACTTAGACTTCTATAAAGTGGGTCATGAAGGAAGATGTCCTTCCTAGCTAGACATTTTGTGAATCTTGTGCATATACTAATTAACTATTGACTTCAAATTCTACACTAAAATCTTCTAATACTAACTAACTTTTTTTTTTTTTTTTTTTTTTTTTTTTCCAGGGTTCGGCATGACTCAGCCTGTTGGTCATCTGGACTTTTATCCCAATGGAGGGCAGAGCATGCCAGGCTGTGATGAACTTTCTTTCTCATTCAGCAACCTTGATGACATGTTTGATGGTAATTCAGAGCCTCTTCCAAAATTGTCTGTACCTCAGCAGATTGCTAGCATTCTGATGGCTGGATTTGTTTTATTTCCAGAATTGGATGACAAGGTTACTTGTAACCATCGGAGAAGTCACCAGTTCTTTAAGGAAAGCATTTTGCGACCTTATGGCTTTATCAGCTACCCAGCACCATCATACAGTGCCTTCCAACAGGTAAGAGCGTAGGTAAAAACACCCACTCAACATGACTCCCAAATTGGACATGAGCAATTGGCTGACAGTCAAAGCTCTAAAAGTTGAACTTTGCCTGATGTAATACAATGCGGCATCTTTAAAAATGTGCAGGGGCGAACTGCATGGCGGCTCCTCTGTTTACCTCTTTCGGTCCCAGGGCTTTTTTTTTTTTCAGCGGGGGAATGCAGTTCCGGCACCTCCAGCACTGAATGTATGTAATAGCATGGGGTGTGGTGTGTGCTGGAGGGTCTATTGATGTTGGCTGCTGGGGGATCTATTGTCACTGTTGGGGATCTGATTTTGTGTGAGGGTCTATTGTTGCTGGGGGGGGGGGGGGTCTTATGTTGCTGGAGGGGATCTACTGTTGAGGGAGAGGTCTATTTTTACTGGCTACTGGAGGATCTATTGAAGCTGGCTGCTGGGAGATCTGTTGTTGCTGCTGGGGGGTCTAATGTTGCTTGGGTGGATATTTTGTTACTGGGTGTGATATCTGGTTGTGGGTAGTTCACTGTTGCTGCAGGGAATCTATTGTTGGGGTGGAGTCCATTGTTGCTGGGGGAGTCTATTGTTGTGTGGGGACCTATTGCTGGGATTCTATTGTTGCTGACTGCAAGGGATCTAATTTTACTGCTTTTTTCTTTTTATCAACCTGTTTTATACAAATGATTTAGCACCACAAAACGATACTTGGTTCTGTATTCTCTAAAAGGGGCAGTACTGGTAGGTGGGTAGGGGGTGGAATCAAGGGACGGTGGGTAGGGGGCAGGGACAAGGGGTGACTCAGACGGGGGGAGTTCCTGCACCTATTCTCCAAGCTGGGGAAAAAAAGCCCTGTCCGGACCCCACTGTATATAGATATATAGTCATTACTTTGACATTCTATACTGTTATGGCAACAGCTAGCTGCCTGGTAAAAGTAGTCCTGGCAGTGGACTTGCCATGGGATCACTTTTATAAGCAGCGGGAGAGGTGCCCCCACTCACCTCTTGGAGGACTGGAGTGACATCTGACATCCCTTCCACCTAGCAGCCTTAAAGGGCCTATATTTTATTTTTTGTAAGTGGAATAAAAGTGATCAAAAAAATAGACCATGTAAAATTAAGAAGAGAAAAGTGGCATCTCGCAGCAGAGTGTACAAGTAATCAGGGCACTGATAGGGCTCCATTGATAAGCAGGGCACTGACTATCTGTGATGCCAATCCGTACCAATCAATGCCCAGAAGTGCCTCAGCGAAGGAGAAAAAAAAGTAAACCCAGCTGTGATTAAATACCAAAAGAGCTTTATTTGTGGGAAGAAAATGATAAACTTTTAATTTGGGTACAGCGTTGTGACAGTACTGAAATCTGAAAATTGGCCTGGGCAGGAAGGGGATGAAAGTGCCCAGTATTGAAGTGATTTAAAATTTTTAAAAAAGCCTTTGTTTTTACTATAGATTCCAATCTTCACTAAACTGTTTTTAAATTGTCATACAAAGATATAAAATCAACTCACACCCCCCCCCAAGAACATGGTGTGTTCTGTCAGTGGCAAGCTGTGTAACGTCCCTCCAGCCTGTCCTAGAATAACAGGCAGGTGAGCTAAAAAGATGGGTCTACACTCCCCATGCTGTCATAAAGTAAAGTTTAATG
The DNA here is from genome assembly GCF_042186555.1 of Aquarana catesbeiana. Lineage (NCBI taxonomy): Eukaryota > Metazoa > Chordata > Amphibia > Anura > Ranidae > Aquarana > Aquarana catesbeiana. The sequence goes on along the minus strand of NC_133331.1, from coordinate 48,804,289 downwards.
AGTGACAAACTAAATTAACTGCTGCAAGCACCGACAGTGTTCCCACACCTATGATGTATACAAATGTAATGTGCAAATGAAGTGATGCCGCCCTGTTGATACTCCTGTGCAATAAATGTGATACTACATGAATGCAGGATGTGTGGTGTCTATATCGTATCTATCTTATCCTCCCATAGTGTGAGATTATATAAAGCACTTTTTTTTTTTTTTTTTTGAGCTAAGATTACCGCACTTGCACTAAAACTTTTTCATGCATAAAACGAGGACTGGACAAATGCATCTGCTTGCGTCACTTCTGGTCCCTCTTACTGCAAGAACTATCTTTATGGTTTGTGTATATTAGTCATTGAAATGGTGTTTGTGTACATATATGGAAAGATTCCAAGACCTGCAGGATCAAATGTTTGAGGTCACCATATCGTGAAATTGTAGGAAAAAACACAAAATACCCTTAGTGAGTAGGACTTTTAAAGTGACCAAAAATAGTAATTATATGATATAAAATAGTTTATTACAAAAATTGTATATTCAATAAAAGAAAATTATCAAAGACAAAGGAGTACATACGCATTTGTATGGATTACGATATGTATACAGACGCATGTAGGCTTATTGGATGAACCCGGGTTCATCCAATAAGCCTACATGTGTCTGTATGGCTTACGATATGTATACAAATGCGTATGTAATCTTTTTTGTCTTTGATAACTTTTTTTTTTTTTTTTTAATATACAATTTTTGTAAAACTTCTATTTTTAAATGATTACTATTTTTGGTCACTTTAAAGTCCTACCCACGTGTGTGGGTTTCCCCCCCCCATATATAAACCACACATCCTGCATTCATGTAATGGATCACATATTTATTGCACCGGAGTATCAACAGGGCAGCATCACTTCATTTGCACATTTCTAAATAAAACGGAGGCGAAGCCTCCATTAATCAAGATGTATTATCCCACCACCATTGTTTAGCTGGTTAGTGAGCATCAAACATTTGCTTAAAACTGAGCATGTGCAGAGTTGCTAACAATGCTCTGCAAAATCCCTATCTGAATTGGGTCCATGTGGAGCGCAGCAGGATCCACCAGGTGGCTTTTGTTTTACAGAAAACAAATTTCATTGATTAATATGAACAGCATGTAATGGACAATTTGTGTGGGGTTTAGTGACGCTTTAAAGATTGTCAAAAGACACACAATTGTGATATCATGCAATCTATCACTTGACAAAGTTAATGAAAATGGCTTGTTTTTGCCTGAAGGATGGGTGCATATTAAACTTATAATCATATTTGTAACCTCTTCCTTTTTACAGGGTGCTGGGTTCCCCTGCAGCAACAAAAGCTGTGCCATCATGGGTTATTATGCTGATGGCTATACCCAAGACCCAACTACCAGAAAGACCTTCTACCTTGTCACTGGAGACACCAATAACTTTCTACGTATGCAGTTTCCTGACTGTTTGGTTTTTTTTTTCCTTTTTTTTTTTTTTTTTGTCTTTTATTGCCGATAAGAACATGCCATCTTTATGTGGTTTAATGTGATGGTGCTTGGGTACTTGTCCTCCCACCTTAAGACTCATCTGAAGTAATTACATTTTTTCTCAAGTCGTCTTCCAGGACGGCACCCTGAGAGATGACTGGTCCACCTGACAGGAAACACAATCAATCAAGAGGTTAAAGGCCCCCGCCCCTCCCGATGCTCCTCAGGTTTTGATTGTGTTTCCCCACAGCGAAACCGTTATTTTTCTGTTGACCTAAAGGCCTGAGGCTGATGGTCTCCCCCTGGGAGCCGGACCAAATGCCTGGGGAGCCGCTGGGTCCGGCTGGATGTTCATCATCCTTCCTGGGGTTTTTTTCCCAAATCCATTTCTCGAGGGGGAGGGAGCAGGACCTGAAATGGTGACTGTGCTTCTCCCATGGAAGAGCCCCCCCCCGAGTGCTGAAGAACCCTGGGTGTGGTGGCGTACCCAGAACTTCAGGGGCCAAATTTCCTGTTCCCCTTCCTTACCTGTGCGGTGGCCGCGCAAGGGCAGGAGTTGGTGGCTTTCCTTCCAATGGCTACAAGACCCTGGGACCCGTTCTGGGGTCTGGCCAGGGCTGCTGTTCGTCCGCCCGTCCACCGGAACGTCCGTTCGGGGGTCGCACTGTAAGAATCCCTGCATGGAGAGCCCTTTTTCTCCTCTGCTGAGTGGAGCCCAGCGCTCGGCGCCATTTGTCTGGAGATCATGACATCACTTCCTCCTCCAAGAGGAGGGAGTGGGAGGCTGCAGCAGGAAGTGACCTTTGTCCAGTATCACTTCTGGTCTTCGGCAAGATGGCGGCGGTGGTGCGATACAGCCAGCATACAGAGGATATAAAAAGCCACAGGGAACAGGCGCCCATGTCTCCTCTGCGTTCCTGTATGCAGCACCAGGGATCGGAAGTAGCATGGAACATGAGAAGGAGAGACCTGCAGGGTCTGCGGCCATGGAAGAGACCACAGGGGGTGAGTCTGACTGGCCTTCTGAGGTTTAGAGGAGGAGGGTACCCCAACTCTTCTCCTCCGATTCTCAGTGTATGCCTGTGTGTTTTTCAGGGGACGATGCTATTGTCCGTGAGGTTGCCAGCCGTCCTGTGAAATCCTCCACCCATTCTAAAAGATGTGGGAACTGTAATGACAGGCTACCCCCAGATCATCCAAAACCCTTCTGTTTTAAATGTATACAGAAGTTGACAGGGAAGGAGACATCCCAGATGATGAAGGAATTCCTTACCATGCAGACTGAGATGCTGTCCACCTTAAAATCTTTTCAGGCCACCCTTAAGCCTAGGGATTCAGAGGCTCACTCCAGTAAGGATGCCTCTTCCCAGGAGAGCTTTGCCTCCTCTAGGAGATATCGGGCGGATGTACTGAAGTACCCACTCCCCCACAAGGAAGAGTGTGATTCAGAAGTTCCTAATCAGGAGGTTTCTGATGAAGGGGTGGTGGACAGCCAAGAGGAGGATGGGAGGGAGGAATCCAGGTCTAGCAGACAGACATATATTTTCTGCTGACGACATGGAAGATCTTCTGAAAACTATTTATGCCTCAGAAGAGATTCAGGAGCCTGCTGCACAGGTGTCCGCTCAGGATAGGATGTATAGAGGCTTGATTAAACCTCAGGCCAGGGTCCTTCCGGTATATTCCGCCCTTAAGGAAGTCATCTTAAGGGAATGGAAAGAACCAGAAAGAAGGCTTCTAAAATATAAAACTTGGAAGCGTAGATGCCCCTTCTCTGAGGAGAATGAGGAAAGATTTTTCAAAACTCCTAGACTAGACGCCTCCTTAGCACAGGTCTCTAAGCAGTCGGATCTTTCTTTCGAAGATACTGGTAACTTAAAGGATCAAATGGATCGCAGGGCTGAAACCATTCTGCGCAGAGCCTGGGAAGCTAACGCTGCGGCTATGAGCCCTGCATTGGCCTCTGCCTGCATCGCAAGGAATGCCGACACATGGGTCTGTAAATGGACCACGTATCCCGAACCTCCAAATCCAAGGAGGTCCTGGATTCTCTGGAGGTCATAGGGAATGCTGTCGCATATTTAGCAGATGCTGCGGTGGAGACAGTGTGTACAACCGCTAAGACAGGTGCCTTGCTAAATTCAGCAAGGCGAGCCCTCTGGGTTAAGACCTGGGATGGGGATAGCTCATCCAAGACCCATCTTTGTGGTCTCCCTTTTGAGGGGACGCTCCTTTTTGGTGCTGGCCTAGATCAGGCTTTAGCCAGATCTACCGAGAAGGGGAAGAAGTTTCCTACCAAACCTAGGAGAGAGAGGAAGCGTTTTTTTCGTGGCCCCCAGGCAAAGAATCGCTTCTCTGAGAAAAAGGTCTCCCCTAATAGACGTTGGGGCGCAGGAAAAGACAAACAAAAGACTGGTGTTCTCTTTTCCAGCCAGAAGTCAGTTGACAAGACCCCCAAATGACTTTCCGGTAGGGGGCAGACTTTCCCACTTTGCCTCTCAGTGGGGAAGGATCACCCAAAGTCCTTATGTTCTTCGGATCATAAGAGAGGGTTACAGATTGGAGTTTCTCTCCCCTCCACCCCCCAAGTTTCACTTGACCTACCTTCCCAGGAATCCCTGCAAGGTGATAGGAATCCTTCAGAATATAAGAGAACTGGCCAGTCAGGAGGTTATAATACCTGTTCCACTGGACCAGCAGGGTCAGGGGTTTTATTCCCACGTGTTTGTGGTACCAAAACCCTCAGGAAGGTATTGTCTTATTATAAATTTAAGGAACCTCAATGTTTTTCTTCGTTACAAGAAGTTCCGCATGGAGAGTGTCTATTCTCTCAGGAGACATCTCCTCAAAGATGTGTTTATGGTGACCTTAGATTTAAAAGACGCCTACCTTCATGTCCCCATTTTTCAGGGCCATCAAAGCTTCCTGAGATTCACGATCACCTTTCCAGAGGGAGTGCAACACTGGCAGTTCACAGCTCTCCCCTTTGGACTGGCATCCAGTCCGAGAGTCTTCACAAAGGTCATGGCCCAGGTGGTGGCTTTTTTGCACCTCCCAGGGAGTGGCATTGATTCCCTACCTGGACGACATTTTGATTTACAGTCTAAGTCGGGATCAACTACTTCTGGATCTATCCAGAGTAATGCAGACCTTAGAAGACCTGGGATGGATTGTCAGCAGGGAAAAGTCCTCACTGACTCCTGCTCAGACAAAGTTGTATCTAGGGTTCCTGGTGGACTCCTCAGAACAAAAGTTAATTCTACCTCAGGGCAAGGCAGAGGGCCTCATATCAGCGGTCAGGTCGATGTTACAGGCAAGCACCATCTCCTACAGAGGTATCATGAGAGTTCTGGGTCTAATGACGTCAGCTATCCCAGCAGTTCCTTGGGCACAGCTACAATCCAGGCCCCTCCAGCACTTCCTTCCATCCTCTTGGGACAGAAGAAGAGACTCTCTGGACATAGAGATAGCCATTCCGGTCGAAGTAAAGAACTCCCTTCACTGGTGGCTCCTTCCTCAGAGGCTTCAAGGGGGCCTCCTTTGGAGCCAACTTCAGCCTCTCAGCTTAACTACAGATGTAAGTTCCTGGGGGGGGGGGGGGGGGAGCCCACCTAGAGGAACTAATAGCTCAGGGGTCCTGGAATTCTGAACAGAGAAGGGCCTCCTCCAACTTTCGAGAGCTGTTGGCCATAGGAGAAGCACTAAAGGCTTTCGAGGGAAGGATCAGGGGCCAGGAGCTGCAGGTCTTGTCAGACAATGCCACAGCAGTGGCGTTCCTGAATCGTCAGGGGGGTACCAGATCTACAGCACTCCTATCCCTATCTGCAGAGATCCTGTCCTGGGTGGAGAGTCAGGTTCCTTCCATCTCCACAGTCCACATAAAGGGGACATTAAATGTAGAGGCAGACTACCTCAGTCAGCAGCCGATTCTGCAGGGGGAATGGGAACTGAATCCAGAGGTCTTTTCCCTGGTAAGTTGGCAATTTGGCGTTCCAGAGATAGATCTCTTTGCCCGCAGGAAGAGCAGAAGGGTAAAGAGATTCTTTTCCCTTGCTCGAGAGAGAGGCTCAGAGGGGATAGTCGCGTTGGCACAGGTCTGGGACTTCCGACTGGCCTATGCCTTTCCCCCTCTGGGACTAATTTCCTAGGGTCCTTCAAAAACTGTTCCTCTCGGAAAGCAAGTTGATTCCAATAGCCCCTTGGTGGCCCAAGAGAGCCTGGTTTCCAACCCTGCAGGGTTGGTCCATAGCCCCACCGCTTCACCTCCCGGTCCGGGACGACCTTCTCCTTCAGGGTCCAGTCCGCCACCCAGACCCCAGCTTCTTCAAGCTGACGGCCTGGCTCTTGAAAGGCAGAACCTGCGGGAGAAGGGACTGTCGGACAGTAGTGGTTAAAAGAAAAGAAATTGCGCTAGGTGCATAAAAAATTGTGAAAAAATGAGAAATTTCTGCTGCTATGCACTATAATTAATATATATATATATATATATATATATATATATATATATATATATATATATATATATATATATATATATATATATATATATATATATATATATATATATATATATATATATATATATATATATATATATATATATATATATATATATATACAAAATATAATGTAGAGAGTGCAGCGCTGGACATGTGAAGTGAATAATAAAAATTTGATAAACCAATTAATAAAATGGGGAAGAAGGTTATTCAAAGACAATATATCAAAATAGTGACACAATCATATGTGTTGATTATATAACGTGTTTCTTAGAACGTGAACATATGAACTAAAATGAGTGAGAAATTCCGTATATAAAAACTTATGAAGACACATAAAAGTCCAAAACTGTGTGTTTGATGCAATGTAGATTTCAGGGATACATCTTCAATGTTCAATGTTGCCCACCACCGAATAGATGAATAAAAGGCTTACCAGAAAGCCTGTGACCGCCCTTATTCAGGGGGGTCAAAACAGGCTTAGCAGATATGGGGAAACCGCCACAGGGGTACTCCAGGGGACACCGATGGACCAATGCGTCAGGACTCCTTGTCAGATAGCCGACCAGCCGACAACCACTGTAGATGTTCTCACAAATCCTGTCCTCTCATGGGGCAAACTTGAAATCTTCCATGGATCCAGTGCAGAAAAATGTGGTTTATAATGCCAAAAAAGACAAGAGGGTGCTCCGCTGGTGCAGATAACTTTTTTGGTTTCTTTTATTGGCAAATTGCGGTATATAACGTTAAAAAAACGACACTACCGCCGTTTATTTTAAAATCGCGCATGCGCGGTGCGTGCAATGTTGTGACCCTACGGCCGTTTCGTCACAACTGACGTCATCGGGGTACGCACCGGCGCATGCGCATTAAGTACACAAGCGTCAAAACGGAGGACGCTATGATTGGTTCACAAGAGGCCGTGCTTCATTTTGATAAGTACTGGGAAATTAATTGCAGGGGGTAATTACCATAAACATGGAGACCAATTAGTCGATTTAAAAAGGAGGATCATCAAGCTATTAAACTGCACCCCATGAAGATAACAGCAAAAGAACATTCCACCGATGCCACCTAGTGACATTTTAAAATATTACACCAAAACTCACCAGCGGCATATATCCAGGCCGCTATGTGAAGGATAGTGAGATTAAAGGTGGCGTAAATAAAAAATATAACAATTAACACATCATGGTTATTATTATAATGTCCGTAGACATTTATAAAATTATAAGGCTAAATTAATTGGCTAAATTAATTGTAAAACTAACAAAGCAACAAGCCAAATAGAATAAAGGCAGCAACATAGGGCGTCGCTTCTAGTGCCATCTAGTGGAATATTAAAATATTACACCAGAGTTAACGCCAGCCTTAATTCAAACAATTAAATAAAAATAAAGGACAAAAGAGGGGGAAATTTTGTATGATATAGTAGGGGAAAAGGGAGCCACTGAAGCCTATTGGTGCCTATTATGAACTCAATGACATAGCTTGCTCCTTACATTAATTCTAAAATTACAATACATAAAAATAACCAACCCTATTTGAAACCAGAGAAAGGTGGAAAAACAAATAGTTTATAGAGGATATTCAATAGAAATTTTTGAGATTTTTAGGCTCCATTCACCGCAAAGGGGCATATTCCTGATATTCAATATTTATTATCATTAGAAGTGTATTAATTAATCAAGACATAGTTATCGTTAAAAGGTGTATCAGAGTGGGACATCAACTTCACCAACAACCTCATGTATTCCAGAGACATCAGCTGTTGTTGATAAAACAGTTGATGTCCCACTCTATATTTAAACCATTGGGGGCATGGGAACCAAGCCTAAAAATCCAGTTGGTTTCTGATCTGGATATGGTTCGCTTCCCATTACTGCCTCGCCAGTGTGGGACATACTTTTCTATCCCTATAAAGGTAGTGCCACTAGGGTCTCTATTATGCACTTTGTCATAGTGTCTAGAGACACTATGCTTATCGAACCCTTGTTTGATATTGGTGATATGCTCCCCTAACCTTACACTGTTTCCTAGTGGTTCACCCCACATATTCCAAACCACAAGGGCACCTAAGAAGGTACACCACACACTTGGAGGTGCATGTTATGAGAGAATTAATAGGGTAAGTGACGCCTGTGCCTACTGATGTAAATTCTGTAAGCCTTCTTTGGCGTAATGCATTTACTCTACAGACCCTACATCTTCTACAGGGGGAGAAGCCCTTCAGATCACCAAAGAAAGTCGGGCGCTGAGGTGGATCGGGAACATTTGGTGCCAGAGTATGCCTCAAACTCATGGCCCCCCTAAATAGGACACGAGGGTTGTTGGGCAATAGAGGGCCAAGGATACGGTCGTTTTTAATAACCGGCCAATGTCAATGTATTGACCCACACCAGTGCACGAGAGTGAAAAACAACCACCACCACACTCTAAACATTACATGTTTCCTAGCTAGAACGGGTGGGAAGTAGGCCTGCTGTCCTGTAAGACTTCCCAGAAACACAGTTACCGGTAAGTGTAACTGGTTCTTTTCCAAGTTTTTGCCCATCAACTTAGGCTTCCAGGAAGCCCATTATTCCAGGGTGCTCTGGTTCATCAACTCTAAACATCCATTGAAATCAAGGACCATATCGTGATCCAGAGGAACTAATGAACTAATTAATTTCCTGAAGTCCAATATTGTGTGGTGTTGGTGTTTTTTTTTTTTTTTGTTTTTTGTTTTTTTTTTTTTTTTTTTTTCCCATAATGATGCCTGCAACCAACTCTAAACATAGAGGTCTTGCATGCTTCTTCCCTCTGCTTAACTCAGTCAGCCATTGTCTTTCAAGAAGTAAAGCTGGCCATAGACTATGTAATTTCTCTTTTCCTAAAACAACCACTGTCTGCGGTCAAGGGCTAATGGCCCAGGTAACCGGAGACTAAATTCTATGGTGGGCAGTGTTTAGAGTTCTTGAGGTAATATACGAGAACTGTTTGGCCCACCTTTAAGAAATCCCCTATGAAAAATGCCCTTTAGCATTTTTTAGCTGCAGACACTTAAGTAAGGGCAGGTGGTTCATGTAGCATTTTACTTCCCGGACGCCATCTGCCCTTAGCTCAGGAATGCAGGCAGAAGGGTGTGCTTAGCTGAGAGCCCTCAGCTGAGAGATGAAAGAAAAATGCACAAGAAGAATTTAGGGATTTGTAATATATTGGCCTAGGCTAGAAACCAGAAGGCAATGAAAATCTAAAGGTTTAAAACAAATCTTTCTGCTAGCAGTAAGCATTAAAAAACAGTATTAAGAGTTCTGTTTTTAAGCTGGAAAAAAATAGCGGGACTGTGCATATGTGAATTTGGACCTGGCTGATTTTAGGCTGGGTTAACACCATTTCAAATTGGATGCTGGTTCCCTGCATCCAATTCGCAATAGCAGATTTTGACTGGCTCTTTATGGAGCCGGTTCACATATCTCCGTAGCAGGTCCAGTGCGTTTTGCACAAAAACACTGCGTCTTTTCTGTTTCAGGTCCGAATTCAGGCTGAAATTGGACTTGAAATGGTGAACCAGGATGCACCAGACCCTGCTGTGAGATGGATGTGATGGTGTGAACCCAGCCTTATGCTTGTTCTAACTGAAGGCTAAAACTAACCTTTAGAAGTGTCCCTTTACAGGGTGCTGTAGAGGGGAAGGTTTACCCTCCATAATGCCATTTGTCTAACTGGGGAATTTCTTCTTCTAGGCTGGAGGTACCACGTATCCATCACAATTGCTGGGTCAGAGTTTGTTTTGGGGTCTCTTTCAGTGTCTCTCTTTGGAAAGGATGTATGTTCCAGTCGGTATGAAATTTATAGGTAGGATTGTCTTGTTCATGTATCTATTTCTGGTGTAAGGCTTATTAAAGATTTGTCAGACCTTGGCCTAGCATGGCTTAAAGTATGGATAAACTCCGTGATGATGCAATTTTAAGTCATGGTTTGCAGACATGTTCAATTTAGTTACAGAGCAAAATTCAACCTTTTTTCATTTTTCAGAGATTCGGCTGTATCCAAATTTCCAGGTCACAATGGCAAATTTCAATGAATCTGAAATAACAAAATAAGTACATATTACTATAAATACAGTAAGGTATAAAAGTGAAATAAATGGATTCCTACTTGGAATATAAATCTAGCCATCTTACATAATTCTAATTTTGAATAGACTAGAACCTGCTATTCAAGCTTCAGACCAATTCTATATTTTTGATTGAATTTTTATTCGAATACTTTAAATCCAATGGAAAAATTTTGAATCTCGTCAAGCAAAACGAGTTTCATTATGAATGCAATGAAACAAAATTTTTTTTTTTTTTTTTTTTTTTTTTTTTTGTGTTTTCAGGAAATACAAGTCCCAAACTTCAAATTAACGAGTTTCCTTTTTAACAGGACTGGCAAATAACTCTTTCCTTTGTTTGCAGTGGACTCCTTCGTTCTGGTTCAACCTACTCGTCTTTTGTTGATGTGGGGTTAGACATCAATCCCGTCCAGAAGGTGGAATTCATTTGGCATAAGATGGCACTCTACTTCGTTCATCCCAAACTAGGTGCCTCGGTTGTGGTTGTGCAATATGGACCAAGTGGGGCAATGTATGTATCCCATATAAAAAATTTTCACTACATCTTTTCACCACTTGCTGATCGCCCTATAGCCGTTTCACGGCTACAGGGCGGCAGCTGTGCACAGGATCACAATTCTGCATTTCTGCCTGTAGGGGGTGCGTGCCACTGGCGAGTTACTCCTGCTGTGAATCTTAACAGCAGAGGCTGATCTGCAGGTGCCAGAAACTATGTACCTTGGCACCCACCTGATCTTCAGTAAACACAGAATGGGGATCTGCTTGGGGGGGGGGGGGGGGGAGAGAAAGGGATGGATTCTGTGTAGGAACTAGAATTGATCACTTCCCTTAGTGAAAGCAGCACGTACAGTACACAAACACTGATTGCCCTAAATATTTAAGCCCTTGCCATCCAGTGTCATTAGTACAGTGTCATTACCAGTATATAAATAATCCAAAACCTATCCCATAGTTTGTAAATGCTATAACATTTGCGTTAGCAAATCAATATACGCTCACTGGAATTTTTTTTTTTTTACCAAAAACTTGTAGCAGAATACATTGGCCTAAATTTATGATGGATATATATTTTATTTTTTTATAGCAGTAAGTAAAACTGTTTTCAAAATTTTTTGTTTTATAGCATAAGTGGTGATCAAATGCCACCAAAAGAGGGCTATATTTGTGGGGAAAAAATGAGGTACAGTGCATCTGAAAAGTATTCACAGCGCTTCACTTTTTCAACATTTTGGCAGGTTACAGCCTTTTTTCCAAAATGCATTAAATTCATTATTCTCCTCAAATGCTACAAACCATACCCCATAATGACAACCTGAAAGAAGTTTGTTTTGAAATCTTTGCAAATTTATAAAAAAAACAAATCCCATGTACATAAGTATTCACAGCCTTTGCTCAATACTTTGTTGAAGCACCGATTACAGCCTCAAGTCTTTTTAAGTATGATGCTACAACCTTGGCACACCTATATTTGGGCAATTTCTCCCATTCTTTGCACGATCTCTCAAGCTCCATCAGATTGGATGGGGAGCGTTGGTGTACAGCCATTTTCAGATGTGCAATCAGGTTAAAGTCTGGGCTCTGGCTGGGCCACTCAAGGGCATTCAGAGTTGTCCCTTAGCCGCTCCTTTTATCTTGGCTGTGTGCTTGGGGTCATTGTCCTATTTTTGAAGATGAACCTTCACCCCAGTCTGAGGTCCAGAGCACTCTGGAGCAGGTTTTCAGCAAGGCTATCTCTCTGTAGATTGCTGCATTTTTCTTCCCCCTTGATCCTGACTAGCCTCCTAGTTCCTACAACTGAAAAACCTCCCCACAGCATGATGCTGTCACCACCATGCTTCACTGTAGGGATGGTATTGGCCAGGTTATGAGCAGTGCCTGGTTTCCTCCAGACATGACGCTTGTCATTCACACCAAAGAGTCCAATCTTTGTTTCATCAGACTAGAGAATTTTGTTTTTCGTTGTCTGAGTCTTTCGGGTGCCTTTTGGCAAACTCCAGGTGGGCTGTCATGTGCCTTTTGCTGAGGAGTGACTTCTGTCTGGCCACTTTTCCATACAAACCTGATTGGTGGAGTGCTGCAGAGATGGTGGTTCTTCTGGAAGGTTCTCCTCTCTCCAAAGAGAAACGCTGGAGCTCTGAGTGACCATTGGGTTCTTGGTCACCTCCCTGACTAAGGCACTTCTCCCCCGATCATTCAGTTTGGCCGATGGCCCACTCTAGGAGGAGTCCTGGTAGTTCCAACCACCTTCCATTTACGGATGATGGAGGTCACTGTGCTCATTGAGACCTTCAATGCTCTCTTCTCCGCTGTCTTCTCCCTCTGTTCTTCCAATGTTGACTCAACGCTCTCTCCCGCTCTAATGTTGGGTGCGCGGTGTGCCACTACTTATATTGGCATGGGGCGGGGTCGCCGGGTGATGTCATCTGGAGGCCCCGCGCCTGATGTCACTGCCCAGGCATGATGGGGTGGTAACATGGGCAGGCCTCCAATGACCCCGCCCCATGCCTAATATAAGTAGTGGTGCACCCAGCATTAGAGCGGAAGACTGAGTCAACATCGGAAGAACAGGGGGAAAAGCTGAGAAGACCCGGTAAAAGAGTTAGAGAAGATAGCGGAGAAGACCTAGCAGAAGACAGCGGACAGAGGGAGAAGAACCGGAGAGGGCTAGACTTCAGCGGAGGAGGCAGAAGAGCCGGAGAGGGAAGTCGGAAGAGACCACGAAGCTGCCTAACGACTTTAAAAACATGTGATTGTGTTTGTTTTTATTTTTGACGCTTCCAGATTCTGGTGAGCCCCACCCCCCGCAGACCCTGACAACAAACAGCCAGGGTTGTCGGGAAGAGGCCCTTGTCCTCATCAACATGGGGACAAGGTGCTTTGGGGTGGGGCCCCTCCTGCCTCAAAGCACCCACCCCCATGTTGAAGGCATGTGGCCTGGTACAGTTTAGGAGGGGGGGTGCTTGCTCGTCCCCACCCCCTTTCCTGACCTGCCAGGCTGTGTGCTCAGATAAGGGTCTGGTGTGGATTTGGGGGGGAGGGGCACCCCATGCCATTTTTTTTTTTCAGCGTGGGGGTTCCCCTTTAAAATCCATACCAGACCGAAGGGCCTGGTGTGCTCTTGGAGGGGGAACCCATGGGTGTCTTTTTTTTTTTTTTTTTTTTTATATTTGGCGTGGAGTTCCCCTTCAAGATCATCAGAGCACAAGTCGCATGCCAAAGTCGGATCAGTTAAGACGGCGATCTGACTTCAGTGATATTCAATGGGCTGAAATAGGATCAAAGTCGGAACAAAGTAGTGCAGGGAGCATTTTCAAAGTCGGACCGACTTGTGTCGGACTAGTTAAGATGGCTCCCAGGGAAACATTGGTTTTCACACGTCATGTGACATGTGCTCCCAATGTTGGCGTGTTTGTCTTACCAGTGTGAACCCGGCCTGAAGGATGATCAGTGGAAACAGAATGCACCTGAGCTCCATTTTGAGTCATGGCAAAGGCTGTGAATACTTGTGTGCATGGGACTTTTTTCATTTGAAATCATCGCAAATTTAAAGTAAAAAATTTTCACATTGTCATTATGGAGTATTGTTTGTAGATTTGAGGAAAATAATTAATGTAATCCATTTTGGAATAAGGCTGTAACATGACAAATTGTATAAAAAGTGAAGCTGCTGTGAATATTTTCTGAATGCACTTTTTATTTTTTTATTTTTTTGTTTGTTTTTTGTTTTTTTGATACAGCGTTGCATGACCATGCAATTGTCCATTTAAAGTATCACAAAAAAATGGCCTGGTCATGGACAGGGGTAAGTCTTCTGCAGGTCAAGTGGTTAAACTGAAATACTTAAAGCCTTAGGCGCAATCTGAGATAGATTGTGAAAATTGGCAGAAGTGATATCCAAAAGAAATTTGGGTGTAATTAAGTAAAGTAAAGTTCTTAAAGTAGAACTATAGGCAAAACTTTTCATTTTGGCTGTGACTTTTCTGGGGGGCGACTTTAAAATTTGGGCTTTTCTTTCAATGATAATGGTAAACAGGATAATTAAAGGGTGCATCTCCCTAATGGGGGCACACAGCAATAAAAACTGATAAGGTTCCTAATCCTCCTCCACTCTTTCCAAAACTTTAAAGTATAACTAAAGGTGTTAAAACGGTTACCCTTAACTGCTGGAAGCCAACAGCATTCTGTAAATAAGTTTGCTGTTGACATGGGTCTATAAAGAAGTTGGAAGCTAAGGGGGACTGTAAATCATTTTAAAAAATCAGCACAGGATTTATTTCTGGCCTTTGAGAAATGTAGCTTTGTAATTGGTTTATAGCTCTAAAAGTGGCATTCTAAAAACACAAGGGTTTGCCTTAAACATCACTAAGACTTTCTTTGGCTATGGTATTCATTTTTACCTTAACCGGAGGGAATGCAGACAGTTTCTTTTGCTGACCTGTGGATCAATACTTTGACTTGATGCTGAATTGGCCTGCAAAAAATAAAAAAGGGGGGAGTGAAGTAACAAAATACACTGAAGCGAAAAAGCAACTTCACTTTTTTACATATAACCTAAGTGCCATAGATGTAACCCTAGACCAGTGGTCTCCAAACTGTGGCCTGGGGGCTCTTTGTTTGCCTTTATCTGGCCCTTGGGGCACCAATCCTCCCACTGATGCAAGCAACTATTTTGCCCACTCACACCAAAGGGGCACTATTCCTCCCACTGGCACCAATGATGGGGCACTATTCCTCCCACTAATGCCAGGAAAATCTCCACTCCCACTGGCCACAGTTTGGGGGGGTTTGGAGGCCCTAAATACTGAAGGACCATAAACTGGCCCTTTGTGTAGAAAGTTTGGCGACCCACTGGCCTAGACTCTGAAATCCTGCTGCAGGACCTGGTCCTCACTCCTGAGCTTGGATTTTTGGTTATGCTCAATATTCCTTTCTGACTACAAAACACAAATATATCTTGTATCATCTTTCAAACTACATTTCTGGTTCATGTTGCATGTTTTTTTTTTTTTTTTTTCCAGGTACATGTTTTGTGCAGATGGCCTGACTGAAGAAGATGAAAACCAGTCTCTGGAAAAATGTTCCTTTTCCCATCCTTTGTGATCTTTTTGTTTTTATAGATGGCTAATAAATGGAAGAAGGAAAAACAATGATTGTAAAGTCTTGT